>NC_134718.1:50326296-50331296 GCF_049634645.1 Pelodiscus sinensis
CTGTAGGTTTTAGGAAAGGTAGAATTGCAACGGATTTATCTGATGTTATCTTTTGTGAAATATCTGATGTTCATGGTTTGTTTGTTTTTTTTTCCCTCTTGAAAAGCCAGTATTTAGCCCTCTGTTTCTGTTGTGAGTGTGAATTTCTGATCTCCCTTATATTCAGGTTCTTTAAACACAAGGAAATGATGAAATGGGTATTGCTGAATTGTGGTTTAGCTTTAACTGTTGATACAATGTAAAGATTTGGTTGGTTTTATTCAGGCCCACCAATGGGGAGGGGGCAAAAGAGGCAACTGCCCTGGGACATGGTGATTCAAAAAGGCCCAGGGCTCCTGGCTGCCATCACCACTATCAGAAGCAGCGGCAGCTGGAGCCACTGGCCCTTTAAATAAGTGCTGGAATGCCAGGTGGTACAATCCAGGTGGCTATGAGGGCTGATGTGGGGAGGCATGGTGCACACCGGGTGATGCTGAGGGCTGGCTGCCCCAGTCCTACCCCTTCTGCCCAAGACCCCCACAAGTCTATTGGCTCCCCTGGTTATATCCATGAAGGGGAAAATGAAGGATGAGGAGGAAGAAATGCATTAGGAACTAGTATCAATAGAGCAATTTAACAATTTAGTTTTTTTGTTTTTCTGTGAATGTTGTGATAAAGGGATAAAACTCCTCTCTATATTACTATCCCAAGTAACGCTTTCCAGTAAAAGTAATTAGAGAATGGGACAAACATTTTTTGGGATGGACAAACATCCATCCCAAAGGAATGGGAGGGACAAACAATGCTTTGACTTCTTCCTTCTTTAAACAATCATGCATGTGACTGATAAAAGAGTCAAGACGGTGACTTCAAACAGCATTTTTATTAAACAGAGTTGTAAAATAGTAAGGCCAGTTCTACACTAAAGGGGAAGGTCAAACTAAGATACACAACTCCAGCTATGTTCATTATATACCTGGAATTGATGTGCCTTAAGTTGAGTTTCTCTGCCATCCCCACAGCAGGAGGCCGATGGGAGCAAATATTCCCATAGGCTTCCCTTACTCCTTTCAGGAGCAGGAGTACTGGCCACTGACAGGGGCACCCTCTGAGTTTGATTTAATGGGTCTTTACTAGACCCAATAAATTGAACTCCAGAAGATTGGCAGCGTTGATCTTCCCTCGAGCGAAGACATAGCCTAAGTGTGCTTCTGGTGATGGTAGAATGAGAACAGTACACTTAAATCAAAGAAACCTATCAGGATGCTTTTATTTTTTCAAGGGTGAGAGAGAAAGTGTGAAGGTTGTTTCTGTACCTAATTCAAGAAGCAAATATCTCATTTTAGTTTCTTCAGGTGTTTTGTTATATCTGAATCTAATAAAGAAAAATGATAGCTGGGACACAATTTGAGTGAGATTCTGGCTCTCCCACTCCGCTTTCCCTGTTTTATGCTGCCACTGCTAAGCAGACAGAAAGGTGTTTTGTCTGGCTAATTTATATATTTTTCTAGTGAAGGGGAACCTCTAGGATGCAGAGATGACCTCCTCCTTTCCTGGAAGGGGGTCTTAATAGGCAAAATGGGCACTGCTGCTCTCTAACGATCCTCTGAGTTAGAATGAACTTTTGAGGGCCCGTATGACTTTGAATGGCCTCAGGGATGTTCTAGCTTAACAAGAGAACATGATTAAACTGGCCTAGCCAATACCAGTGTTGGTTGAGATTTGGAGAAAAGCCACCTGCTTGCACTCCCAGCACAACTCTGCTGCAGTTGTGTAATCAACCCTTAATTCTCAGTTGCTGAATAAGTTGAGTGATGCTGGAGTAAAAGGCAGCAAAAAGGAGAAAATTCAAAAGAGAGAGATGGCTAATGCAGGCTCTGGAATTGTGTTACAACCACCAAGCTAGTTCTGAAACCTATTTTTGCATATTTTTGTCCAATCTCCATCTACAATCCATGCAGCTAGGCTAATATGTCACTTGTTGCCAATTTCTGAAAAAACAATGATATGATCATTCAACTTCAAGAGCCCCCTGAACTTTTCTTCTCTATTTGGTTAATTATTTAAAAAAAAAACAACCTAACAATAAGAGCCATTGGATGCATTACAAATGCTGAAGAACTGACAGCAGATATTATGAGTGAAGAATTAGCTATTGAAATAGCCCTGGACACAGTTCAGATCCTGCATCTCCATGATAAACTCCTGATGCTGAATGAGAGAGAGAGGCATTAGAAGAGGAGCTTATGGAAGACACATTATGCTTTGCCATCTGGGGAAGATAACATTTAAAAAAAAACAATTAGAGCAAATAGTGGTGCTGATGGTATGTCTGAAAGAACATTTATACCTAGTGGTGCTCCTTTGACTCCCACCCTCTGCCAAAATCATTGTCTTTTGAAGGCAACTTGGTAATCTTTGACATTATATATGTGTAAGGCTATTAGCTATGATCATAATAACTGAGAGCTGTGACAAGCCTAAAACCCAAACTGGTGTATCTAAATTCAGGCACTATACAACTAGTACATCCACGTCAAAGATCAGTTAATTGCCAGCCTAATAAAACCAACAACGATACTATTGAACATGACATGGTACTTGGAACCTTCTACTACTAACTGATGTTTAGTCTGAATACATAATGCTGAAGAACTTGTTGGAGTGGGAAGTAAAACTTACTGTTTGCTTAGATGAGCTACTAAAGTGTATGTGGAGGCTGCAGTCAGACACACCCATGGCTGGTCTGTGCCAGCTGAATTGCGCTCACAGAACTCTAGATGTGGGGCTGTTTAGTTGCAATTTAGATGTTGGAGCTTAGGCTGCAACCTGAGCTCTGGGATCCTCCCACCTCACAGCCTAGGCCCAGCCTGAACCCGAACATCTACATTGAAATTAAACATCCCTTTAGCTTGAGTCCTGTGGGCCCGCGTTGGCTGGTACATGGGCAGGGTTGACATACCCTATGTCTCCATTCTCTAATTCTTAGTTCTGAAGGAGGTATGGAATCAGGGATTTCAGATTCCATTTTCAAATATGCATGTCTTAATTTAGCATTTAAAATATTAAATATTAATACTTACTATTGTGCTCAAATACTCACTTAAGAAGGTGCCTAAAATCTAAGTTGAGTTCATAAATGTATAATAAGCACCCTCATATAAGCACCAAAGATTGAAAACTGGTTTCCCTGGTCTACGGTCTCTAATAGAGTGTTATGGAGAATAATTACTAATGTTACAAGGCCTTTGGGCAGGGGGCCATCTTTTTCTTTTGTGACTGTATGCTGCCTACAAAAAATGGGTCCTGATCTCTGAACTGAGTTTTGAGTCACAATAATACAAATAATAACATTTCAGTGTGTCTGTCATTTTGCCCTAAAAAAAGGGGAGCCAATTCACCTCAAAATCAAGTCAGCCTAGCTGATGCAATATCAGATAAAGTGGTGAACTTAGGAAGTTTTGTGCATTGTGATACTTTCTGCCAATTCCAGTGTTATTCCTCATTAGAGCAATAGGGAATTGCTCCCAGACCACTAGAATCTGTCAGAAAGGAAGAAAATATTTTAAAATGTGCTCAATATGTACAGCTGCTGAAACATCTGTGCTGAGCATGATGACACATGCTGTAATCATAGCAGTTGGGGAGGGGATACAATAGAGAGAGGTTAAAGAATAGGCTAAATTAACTCCTCGAGCTGTGTGTCCCCGACAGTGCTAAAGTGTTCTGAAGTTCCCGGCACAGTCACAAAGCTTCAGTGCAATATCTGCTCTACTGAGGTTTTTGGACACAGCTGACATAGCCTTGATGTTGGTGGGGCCAGTGTGGAGTCGTAGATTCTAAGGCCAGAAAGGATGCCAGTGATCATATAGTTCCCTAGATTACACAGGCCCTAGAACATCCCCGAAATAATTCCTGTTTGAACTAGAATATTTCTTTTAGAAAACATCTAATCTTGATGGAAGAATTGCCAAGGTCAGACTACCATGGCCTCTCCCAGCTAGCCAATAGAGATAGGGCTCCTACAGATCTCCAAGCTGCCCTTTAAAAGTAGAATCCTTGAGGGTAATATTACCACTGATGTCCTCCTGAAGCCTTTTGGTGGAGCTATGCTTGTGAGTGCAAAGAGATCGTGTTTTGCGTCTCTATGTGCTCATGGGAAAAAGTATTGCAACATGTTTTACTCTGTTTTTCTGCCCTTAAGGGGTCCAGTCATACTAACCTGGGGACCAGTTCTGCAACTCTTAGAGATTAGAGATCAAGACTGCTTCCCCAACATCTCTTTAAAGGTGGATCAATGGGTAATTTTTTCCCTAACTGCTCATGTAAGAATTTCCAGAAATGTTGATGTGAGGAATAAAACTTTACTCTGTTCTGAAGTTCTGCCTGGGGGTGGGTGTGTGGGGGGAACATCCTGCATTCAACTGAGGAACTGTATAAGAACCTGAACAGAATAAAACAGAAATCTCCCTTAATCAAAACAACATTATGCCAACAACCCTTTCTAGGGAAGTGATATTTACACAGCAGCACAGCCCTACTTAAAAATAGAACAGACCTGCTGTGTAAGTAACAAAAATACATAACAGCATACTCCTGCAATTTGAGCATTTGAAGGATGTCTGTCATATGCCTAGTCTTATTTTACGCCCCTTCCCTTTTTAAAAAGAGGAACAATGCCATCTTCCCGAAAGGAAATAGGCAATAAAAAGTCCAGCAGGATTTCCTATTAATAATTTTCCCATTCACATCCTAAGGGAAGAAGGAAAACCCCTCAGCTTTAGCAACTTAAACAGTGCTTATTAAATTGATATTTTTACATGCCTGGTTTTTCCTGAATGTGGTATATACTTTTACTACTCAATTAAGTCTTTTTTATTTTTCCAAATCTCCTTTATAAAATCGGGTGAATTCCGTGTGAGATGATGGAAAGCATCTGATGACAAAATATCAAATATATTTATAAAACACCCCATTGAGTTTTTATCTTGCTATTACATTTTTAATTAATAGAATTTTTT
>NC_134718.1:50336296-50421296 GCF_049634645.1 Pelodiscus sinensis
GGTTTTGCTACAGTATATTTTTCAGCTATTTTTTCCCCACTGGCTTCAACAGCTCAGAACAGAGCCACAGCTCCTCCCTGTGGTATCAAGATTGGATTACTCCATTGCCACACTGGAGAGTTCCTTAGTCTCATGTGCTGCTTGTTCAATTCGCTCTACCGCATTACTGTTTGACCACATTTTTGACCAGGTTTTCAGGTATGATCTCGGGTGTTAAGAGGTAGGTAAAAGAGGAAGCGGTGTCTGTAAAGTATGTACACAATACTGTTCTATACATCATAGAGAGATAGAACATTAATAGACATCTGAATGCATGTGTGGGTATCATGCTGCTTCAAAAGTCACATAAATTTGTGGATCTACATCTCTGTCATTTTAAATAGTAATTTTATTAAAATAAAGTGGAATTATAACTCACTCAAAAAAGCTTAGCATATGGCAGGGACTCTGCAGTAACACTATAACACATACTGTATGTACCTTTGATCTTCTGCACCACATTAGGTAACAAAGACCAGAGGAGTTTAGGCTGTGTTTGATCACAGTACAATGTTTCGTCCCATTCTGGACTATGTACTGTACCACTGATTTTTTTAAGAGGAAACTTGTGTGTCTGATGCTTTTAATTAGATTGTTATGACTATGCAATGTTTACTGTGGTATAATCTCTTATAAATAGAATGGAACTTTTTAATATGAATGCTGCATCACTAGCATTGGTGCCATTCAGAACAATGCATTGAAACAGCTACATTTTCATGATACCATATACTATTTTCTCCACTCTAAATGTTCTCACAACATACCTATGAATGGGGTACCCATGGTTTATTCTCTTAAGAGTAGGTGGGAAATGAACTTACTCATGCATGTACAGAACATATATGCACCCACATCATGAACAATGTAGATACTTATAAAGCATTTCATCTCCAAGATCATTAACAAAATTTTAACATTGCAAAAATGTGACTACACGTTTCCTGGAGAAAATCTGTTTGATTGTACCACAGGCCGCAATATGGACAAAAATCACCTCAAAGAGAGATTCTCGAAAGCTGCAGATATACCCCTTTTCCTGCTCTTCTGCTGTTAGTCGTTCTATAATTTTCTTTTCCATTACGTTCCATTATGTGCCTTTAATGTTGGTCTGATGAATCTGGAGCTTACCTTCCTTCTGTATGTCAGGAGCCAAAGTCTGTTGCAATAAAAGATTTCCTGAATAGCTTTTCTAATGTGTAAAGAATATCATGCAAGAAACATTTACAAATCCCTGTACATATACTTTAAAATGGACATATGTTCTAAAAATAATCGAAGGAGTTTTTATTTTTTTATCAAAATAATATAGTAGATAGTGTAAAACATATTCACTTAGTGTACCTATCTAAAGACATGACAATTAGTACAACTGACACTTGCAAATGAAGATGTTTATGATGTGAATAATGGATGGAAAACATAGTTTATTTCTTTTTAATGAAGTATAGCATAATTTTATCCAGGAAACTTAAGCACTTAGATTTTAGCCACTATGTATGTATAAAAGACTGTTCTTAGTATGTGTAATTTAAGTTCCATGACACTTCTTAAATATGCAAAATAATAACTCATTAAAACATAGTCAATGTAGTAATGGGTTGCTTTAAGAATTGTTGTAAAAGAGATTAGAAAACGGGGGGGAAAGCAGCCTTTAGGGGAAAATAACATGAATTTCCAGCAGTATAGTTGTGTAATGATTTTATATTTTTAAAGTATGCCTGCACTCCATTCACAGTCATTTAAGTACTTAAATAAGCACAATAAATGTAAATAATTTACTTCTTTACATACAGAAAATTGGGCAGAAAAGTAATTTTGAATACCAACTTGGCTTACTATACCCAGTGATTTGGTGCCCTGTAAAATGCATTTGACACTGCTGTTCATTAAGCTAGTGCTATTGAGCCTTCTTCACATTCATTAGTGATTAATTCGGACAGATATTTAACTTAATAAGGTAAGCAAATAAACAAAAAATCACTTTCCATGCCTTAAGGTTTTTAGCCCTCTAATTGGTTTTGTGCACTAATTATCAAGATTAACACCTTACACTTTTCTCACTCCTTACACTTAGAAATTCCAACTGGGAAAAAAAAACAGAAAACCTTGTGGGAATCCTTTATGATAAAGGGTTAAGGGTTTGCCGTTTACAAGGAAGATTATTACCAGAAAAGAACAATTCCAGGTTAATGCAGCCACAAATGTAGCACAGTGAGGAGGAGATAGAAAGTTGCATGGATTTAGAAACAATGACACTGACCAATTTTGCAGTATGTGTGACTGAGCAGTTCTCCAGAGGATACTGTGTGTGTGTGTGTGTGTGTGTGTGTGTGTGTGTGTGTGTGTGTAAATGACTACAACAAGCTGTGTGAGGCAGAGAACATGTTTTATTATACATTTTCTAAAATGACATGTACTTCTACATTTATATAATGTGTATAATTTGATGTACTACTTATTGCAGCATTTGCTGACGGATTCAAGATTTATCTTCTAACATTTAAAAATGTATGTTAACGCTGTGTCCCATAGAATTAGTAATACTTTATATTAGAGCCAAATCACTGTGAATTTATTTTGCTATTTATTGCAATTAAATTTGTCACAAAGTTGTTTTTCATCATGTGGATGTAATCTGCAGTTGCATAGCAATTTAGTATTAGTATATGTCTACCTGTTACATAGTGCTGTGGTATAAGAAACACTTTCTGATAACTGGTAACAATTAGAGTCTGACTCTAATGAGGAAAATATTGTACACTGCTCTGTATCTCAACTTAAAATGCTTTATTTTCACAGCAAGTGCATGTAGGGCTATATAGGATTCCCTATTTTAGAATCTATACATTAGTTCAAAATACTAGGCATGCCTTTCTACATTTGACATGTAAATGTCAGTTTGTTACTATTATAACTTTATATCCCCACTGAAAGTACTGTACAAAGTGCTGATTCAGTTTTCCTCCTGAAAAATATATCCTTGCAAGCTTTTTAATATGTGCCAAACTAAAGTACACTTCATATTGCCTCTTCCAAATAAAGATCATGAAGTGAATGTACATGCTTAAAATAGCTGAAGAAGGGATCATAATTTAAGTTTGCTTGAATATGAGTTATGAGAGTCATTAAAACTCATTTTAGCCAAGTCCATAGCACAAATTGTTTCTATTAAAGGTTTCTGGACCACTGAATACAATATTTACTCTAAAATAATTAGTGGACTTGAAATAGCTAATTGTTACTTGTTCTTTTCATTAGAAGTCTTGTGGATCTATCTAGACTGTGGTTTAACCTGATGTCACTTTTCAATAGTTGTTTTGGGTTTTTGTTTTTGGGTTGGTTTTTTTTTTGGCATTAGGGGATTTTTAAACTCCTTTTCTTTAATTCTTTTCTTTCTTTAATGGGTGAGTGGATAAATTCAGTGGTGGATTTTTGTGACACTAAAGCAGCAGATAAGTCTATGATGCACTCTAGCTATGTGGTTTAAAAATCCCTTACCATATGTTTTCTCACTGGAATGCCTCGTCTTGCAAAATTACAGGAACCGAAGCTTAAAAACACAATTAGGTAGTTTAAAATGAAGTATTAAAGAAATACCACATATTTTCAGATATGCATGCAATGGTTTTTGCCCCTTCTTTTCCTTTTCTTTTGTGTTATTCTTTGAGTTGTTCAAGAAGATCCCTTGTATTTGAGTGTTGTACTAATTATAATTCACATTTTTCTAATTAGATTATATAGGTTGTGGTTAAATTATAAATGAAACAATGAACTACTGAAATACTTATCATAACATCATCTTTTATGTTACAGAAAATATGACGTTTGTGTATAGTGTGGGAGCGGGATCAAAAAGGTATTATGTGATGAGAGCTCTCCTTGCTTTTTTGATTCTGCTTATGGTATCTGTACAAACAAGTAACACAATTTGAAGTGTTTTTCTAAAGTATTCTGAAAACTGCAGCACAATATCGAGCCCTGAGAAAAATGCAAGAAAACTGAATTTCTAATGAATAAGTAGGCATGTCACAATATAAACTCTGTTTCACACATGGACACACATTCTTTCTAGTCTAGTGTCTTAAGTTTATTTCCCTACTGTGTTACAAACCAACTTTACCTATTTGCTCCTGATTTACATAAAAATTATATTTTAAAAAAATCCAAGATAATAAATTCCTTTTTTTCCACAACACTATATAGTATAAAAATTGAGTATCTGCATGGCTACCTATTTTAACATTTTTTGGTTAAAAAAAGGGTTTATGGATGGTGAGAATTAAACTGAGTTCTGTCTCAATCTGAAGATTAAGAGTCTTAACAGTTAATTTATACTTACTAATTGATCAAATATTTAGTTTATATGTTCTATCATTTTAAGCTGGTTATTTTAAAAACTACTAGTAATAGTATAGTTTAAAATTATTATTGTATGTTAAATGTATAGTTTTATTTAATTGTATTTTTAATAGTATTTGGATGAACTTTTGGAACAAAGAGTCGGAGGAGTGGAGGTAGGAGCTTGAGACACAAAATCAATTATTCCCTTGTTTTAAGATATACGTTCAGCTTTTTTTCTAAAGCAAGACATGATTTTAGAGCAGTACTACTCCTCAGTTGTTCAAGTGCTCTAAATACAAAGCAAATACCATGTATGATTCATAGTTTAGCTTATATACTTCATTTGTAGATAAAAACATATGAAGGGCTATTTGCTGTAAAATTTAGAGTAGTGCTATTGCCTTAATTGACTTATATTCAGCAGTGAATTAACAAACTTGGTGACAAAAAGAGGCACTGAACATTCACAAACAACTGATATTTTCTGCACAGATGCCTGTGAGCTGTGCTTTTTTGCACCCCTGTAAGAAGCCTCGAGGTTTCTGTTTTTTGGGGGCTTTTATTGGCTGAGCTGTCATTGCTTGCCAGGATAACAAATCCTCTTTTATAGCACTTGGTGGAGTTTGGTTAGGGGCTACCTCTGAGCAACATGAACTTGGCCTTGCTCTGTGTCTTACACTAATACCTTCACTACTGTAAAGAATCAGGGTACTTGAGAAACAGCCTGAAGCCATACAGCTGATTATTTCACCAAATTTGCATCTTTTCAACAGTAATGGGGATGGCTTTCACAAATGCTCCCAGGCTCTAAATAGATGTTAAGTGGTTGTTTCTAGTTCCTTCCCCTCTCTATTTCCCTTGAGAGCCACTTCCCAACCCACCCACTCTGCTATCCTTGTGCTTAGCCCTCTGGCAGCTGTGCACTGCTCCTGGCGTCTGGCAAACCCTACAGAAGGGGTTGTATTGAGTAAGTTGGCCAATTGATACAGTCCTCACCTGGGACTGCCTATAATGCCTGTATACACAAGATAGTCAGTTATTCTTTCTTCTGGGGAGAAAAATAAATGGCCTCCAGTAACTGTGAGTGATCTCAGGTGTCCTTTGACTTCTGTTTAGTCATATGGCCTATGTCGTATGGTTGAGATGCATGTTTCCTACTGAGGCAGTTAAAATAGTTAGGGTTCTTCAGCAGGAAAATCTGTGGAGTATGCATAAAAGACAAGAAAGTGCTGCATAGTTCTGTCTTTTGTTTAAGAAAGTGAAGTAGGGCTTGAAAAGAGATGGTGTGGATAGAGAGCAATTGAATGGCTATGTATTCTCATGTGCGTGATAGAACATCACTGCCTGGAGGGGGAAGAGGGGAAAAGGAATGAGAATCTTATATACAGGGGGGTCTCCCTCTCTTTGCTAGGTAAATGAGGACTGATGACATTGTCTTTTCTCCATCTCCATATCTGACCAGATATGGAGATCAACCAGAACAGGAATGTATTTAAAAATAAGTGTTTAAAATGAGGAATAAATATTTATTTAAAATATGGATTTTATTTACTTAAAGTGTGTGTGTTTGTGGGGGAGGAAATCTTGCAAATCATGATATCATATTTCTTAATTCTGTTTTGTCCCTACATAGTCCATAGCAGCCTGTGTGCATTGTGATGGGAGCTTCTATGGTTATTCCTCATTACACATCATTCGTTAAATGAAGGGACACAACTTTACTGAAATGTTGTGCTACTTTTCTATGGAACTTGTATAACTTCATTTTGCCAAATGTTATGTAGGACCTAACTTGTAACTGCTTACGTCCTAATGAGGTCAGTGATAAATTCCCACTGTCTTCCAGGGGACTACTGCCATGAGTAAAACTATATATATAGTAAAGTGTTTGCAGAGCAGGGGCCTAAAACACAGCACAACAAACTACTCCAGATGAAGGAAATGAGAATTTTAACACTGATGCCAGCATGAATAAGGTTTGGACCTAGAGTAATTTAGATTTGGGTGCTGGGAGCCACGCCATGTGCAGAATTTCCTCTGTTTTCCATAGTAGGTCTATAGTGGGAGAATGGGAGGTGATGTATTGGTTAGAAAAGGAGATGTGAGTCTGGCGTATATTCCCAATTCTGCCACTGACATCCTTGTAGCTTTTGGGACTCTGAACCTTAAAATGGGTATCATAATTTGACTCTTGCAGGAGTATTGAGAAGCTTGTTTATTGATATGTGCAAGAGCTTTGAGTTTCTGCAAACTATAGCAACATATCAGTGCAAACTGAATTAATTATTAATATACCACGTCTATTAACATTTAAAAAACAAAGGCTCTAATGGTGCACAGAAAATAATGGAAGTTTTGCCTGAATAAGGAATTAAAGATCGTGCCCCAAATCAGGACAGCACACATCACAACTTGTTTTGATTCTAATTCAAAACACTGAAGGCTGTTCGAGTTAGTCTAGAGAACCTCTTTTCCCTCTCTCCACTGCTTTGTACATCTGCAACAGTGCCAGCTTGATAAAATTTAAACCCTCCCCAAAACTACAAGTAAAATATCAATAGTGATGTCTCTTAAAATTCACTGAAGGAAACTTGGGGATTAGACTTAAAGCTCTGTTCTTAATTTATCCTGTCGTGCCTAAGTATTTCAGCACATATTACATCTGTGGAAGGATCACCCACTGTTTGGAGAGCTCTCCTTTACTTAGGCACATTGGGGTGAGAAAAGGACAGAACAAACTTGCAGAACTATTGTATTTAGCAGAGCACTCTCTATTTTCATGGATTACTAACATAGTAAATCATAACTGTTTTGGAGTCATTAGCTGGTCAGTGCCGACATAGATACATACTTACATGCATGTGTACTTGACATATCAGTAGATACCTAAGGATGCTTTCATATATGTTTTAATGAAATGACAGGTCATAGCTTTTTTTTAATTAACTACTTTTGCTAAACAAACTATTCCATGTTGCATTTAGCTGTAACATCCTAAATTTCCCAGAACAGAAGAAGAGCTCAGTGTATGCTTGAAAGCTTCTCTCTCTCCAACAGAAGTTGATCCAAGAACAGATGAAGAGACAAGGTGGATGAGGTACTAATATCCTGGGACACAGCAAAAACACTACATATAGGCCATAGCTTCTGATTGCTGTACAGATGCATGACTTTATGCTAGAAATCTCAATGAAATGCATCTTCAGAAAAAATGTACCTCTAAATGTAAGGTGGATACCTTTCCAAATCCTGTAACTCAGTCATTTATATTTGGTAAATATATCAAATAACAAACTACTGGGTCAAATTCTTCCTATAACTGTAAATTTCAGTTGAAATTGATTAGAAATGAATCAGGGATGAATTTTACTTGATGTTTACAAAACATTAGTTTAAAAATGTCAGTTTAAAATATACAGATCTCCATGATCTTCCTTTTTAAATTTTTCTTTACATCTGTATATAAATGAATCTCTTTTCACAGATTCGAAGGTTTTGAATTTTTTGTCAAATTTCACACTAGAAAAAAACTTTACACCTAAATCATAATGCCTTGAAAAAAAGTTTTAAAGTGAAAATACCAAAGAGACATAAACAGGATCTGATCTCACAAACTTTTATTGTTAATCATTAACTGAGTTTGGGGTGCACAAGGAATGCATGTTTGGATGCTTAATGTCGTGAGTAATTTTTTTGAAATAATTACTCCATGAGAAGTAAACTAATTTTAACTTTCAGTATATGAAATAATTGTAAATTATCCAATTCAACCACATTATGTCTGGAATTAAAGAATGTATATGTTTCTGAATGTTAAAAGATATTAAGTGGTAAGACTAGGGCAGAAATGGTCAACCACAATATATTATATTCTTTTTTTAATCTTATACAATTCTATAGATATGAATGAGTCTTCTTCAAGTGATTCCTCATGTTCATTCCATTTAGGTGGGTGCACATAATTGTTGGAAGGTTTTTCTCTTAGCAATACCTGTTGGGCTGGCAGGGGACCTCCTTTAGTGTTGCTTCCATGGCAGCACATATATACCCCTGCTAGCCCTCTGGCCCCTGAGCTCCTTCTTACCACTCCTTCTTGTTGGAGTGCTCTAGCCCTTGCTTTTCTGCAAGTGCATTCCTTGGTGCTATTGTGTACATAGTTAGCATGTATTAGTTTTTGGTTGTATAATGTTAGTTGTTAGAGTTAGTTAGTGGGGATTTCCCCCTCCATCTGATTTTCCCTCAACCAGGGTATGCTGTGGCCCCAGGGCTTCAAGTCATGTGCCAAGTGCCTGAAATCTAGGCCCCATTCTGACCACCATGACTCTTGCCTCACGTGCTTGGGAGAGGGTCACCAACCAGATAGCTGTAAAATCTGTTGGGGCTTCAAACCTTATACTAAGAAGGAGAGGGAAGCACATTTAAAACTTCTCATAGAGGTGGCACTTTTGCTGCAATTGGTCCCAGAATCAGCACTGGTGGCCTCAACCCACAATGCATTGACCTCAGGGCACAAACCATCAGCACCGAGAAGGCTATCTCTAGCACTGAGATCCAGTGTCAGTGTGTGACACTGTTGTCAATCCCTGATGCCGCATAAGAAGAGAGCACAGAGTGGCTGCTCTTCTTCCTGCACACAGCCCAAGTGCATCCCCAGTAAGAACACTCTGAAGGCATGTCTACACCGCAGGGCTAAAGCCAAAATAAGCTACACAACATGAGCTTATTTCAGCTTTTGACTTTGGCTACACAGCAGGAAGTTGAGGGAAGAACACACTTCCTCCAACATCCCTTATTCCTCGTCAAATGAGGGTGATGGGACTCAAAGTAAGAAGACATCCAGCCCGACATTATTTCGACATAATGTTGAAATAACTGCTTGCTGTGTAGATCGGACTATGTTATTTTAATAATGCTGCTCTGTAGACATAGCCTGAGACTACTGCACCAACTGCAGCCATGCTAGCCCCTGCCATTATGAGAGGGCAGTCAAGCCCAATGCAGATGGACTCCTTGGAGTTGGACAACACTGTGGTGGAAGATCTTGATCTCTGGAGATATTAGAGGCTGCTGGGACCTCATTGAATTAACTAGGTCTTCTGGTCTGCCACTGAAGATGGCACATGAATGGATAGTCATGCCTCAACACCAATGGAACTGGCAGTGTCTGCAGCACCCAGGGTGAGGGCCCAGATACTGTATAAGCCATCATCTCCACTCTCGGCAACAGACTCATCTCCGTCTTTGACGCTGGCTCTGGTACCACCTCCACTGGATGCACTATGATGCAGAATTCCCCTTGGTATTGTTCCCTGGCACCAACTTCCTTGGCACTGCTCTGGCCACTTCTGAATATTCTTCGGAGTCAGAAGTGGAATCTTACACTTTCAAGATTAATGGGCATAGATCCTGGTCTTGGCACCTGGTCTTGGCACCTGGTCTTGGCACCTAGTCTTGGAACCATAGCTGCCTCAAACAACTTGGCCACCTCAATGGCAGCCACCTATGCAGTGTTCCTTTTGGACACCATGGGCATATTACCAAGACCAGAGGCCATCTTGGACAGCTTCAGTATATTTGGTCAACCACAGTGCCCCAACCACCACTTCCAGTGGTCCAAAATTGGAATACAGGGACAGCCTCCAGCGAGCCAGTCCTTGACCACTAAATGAGGGCAAGACCTCTGTGACCTCACAGCCCAAGCTCCCCAGCAGCCGATTCAGGCTGAAGGTGAAGTGCTGTAGGAACTGGTCTCCCTCAAAGAGTCATCATTGTCATTGCCTGATAAGTCAGTGGTAGGGACATCACCTCCCTCCCAACCATGGATGCAAAGGCCTATCAGGACTCACTGAGAAGAGTGCCCAGAATCAGGGAGTACAAACAGAGGAGATATTCAAGGAGACATCCTCACACCCAGAGGTCCATCTAGAGTGGCTATACTACTTATCAAGACTGTGGCAAGCACAACCAGGATGCCGTAGCCAGCAGTCATTTATAGAAACTCATAGCTGCAGGTGTTGGGGATTCCACCGGGGGTCCAGAAAACAATTCAAGACCTGCAATTTTAGGGGTCAGACATTTTCTAGGACAAGACGGATACAGGTTACATAGGATCATAGAATACTAGAATTGGAAGGGACCGCGAGAGAACATCAAGTCCAGTCCACTGCCCTCATGACCGGACCAAGCACCATCTAGATCAAGCCTGATAGATGTTTATCTAATCTGCTCTTAAATATCTCCAATGTTTAACCACCCTGACAGTTAGGTAGTATTTCCTAATGTCCAACTTAAATCTCCCTTGCTGCAATTTAGGCCCATTGCTTCTTGTCGTACGATCAGAGGCCAAGGAGAACAATTTTTCTCCCTCCTCCTTGTAACATACTTGCTATCATGTCCCCTCAGTCTTCTCTTTTCCAAACTAAGGAAACCCAATTCTTTCAGTCTTCCCTCATTGGCCACATTTTCTAGTCAATTAATCATTTTTGTTGCTCTTCTCTAGACCCTCTCCAATTTCCCCACATATTTCTTGAAATGTGGTGCCCAGAATTGGACACATTGTCCAGCTGAGGTCTAATCAGCGCAGAGTAGAACAGAAGAAAGACTTCTCATGTCTTTCTCACAACACTCTTGTTAATGCTTCCCAGAATCATGTTTGCTTTTTTTTTGCAACAGTGTCATATTGTTGACTCATATTTAGTTTGTGGTCCTGAATCCTACCCAAGCTCCAAGGAGTCCAGTCCTTCAAATATTTTCTATATGGCACATTGCTTATTAACAGGAGGGGTGACTCATAGAATTGAATGAAAGTACTCATTCTGGAGCCCTATAATCAGTACTACATGTTTGCCAGTTTAGGTTAAAACAAGAATAAATAAAGACATGGGGGGAATGCAAGGAAAGCCTACAGCCTCGACTTGAGTGAATTATACAGTAGCTTAGGAGCCTGATCCAAATCTCTGTGAATTCAGTGGAAAGGATTTGGATCAGAACTGATGTAACTAATGAACAAATTTTGAGAGTTACAAAGAGTATTTTGGTTTGTTTCATGGGGGGGGGGACTTGTTTTATTATGCTAAAGATACAGTTTTGAAGCCTCTTTAAGGAAGTGGCTATATATTATACCCCATTTCTTGCTGTTTGTGCCATAGAAACATGTATAGTGTTGCCTTTTAGTAGCTGAAATGAATTGAAGATATGAAAAGAATAATTTAAAAGTAAAGCAAATCAGAAATTTCAAATGAATTGGGAAAGTACTGTTTCCTTTAATTTACTAAATCCTTCCAAAATGTACTTGTCTAACACATTTTATTTCATTTTTTAAAGTATCAATATGAAACACTGCTTCTGAATGATCAGAGACATTTTATTCATGAACTTGGACTTTGATTGCATGACATTTATTGATACATAAGATATTAGTTAAGTAGCTGGGAAGTACCTTTTACCTTTTTACAAGGGTAAGTCTCCTCCTTCAGTTTTCTAACTTGCAAACAGCTATTCTGGGAACATTCCTCATTTTAACCACACATACAATGAGTTTGAATGAAGTAATGGCTTCTGCTCTGCAAGACAAGTCACAATATTATACAATTCCTAGACAATTCCTGTGGATCTCTTACCAATTTCTTTTGCCTGTGAGAGAACAGAATAGTTTTGTTATACATAAGAAAATCACTGCTGAAGAATAAGACACTGTGTGAGTGTATGGGGGGAGGGGAAGAGGGAGAAAAATCTTTAAATTGAACATCAGTGTAATCTGAAATATTCTGTATCAAAGTGTAATATATGTCTGTGTTAGCCAGATGAAGCTTGTCCATCAAATATCTTACACTTACCTCAGGGCAAGGTGAATAATGCAAATAAATATTCACAAATAGTTATTGAAATTCGTAAATGAATTACAGTTCAATCGTATTTGTGCCCCACATCCTTCAAGTCACTCTTCAGTACTATAGTTTTCCTATAGAATCCCTTTTTTACTTACCCTTTTACTTTCAGAGAATACCATGAGACTACTTTACATTGGTATAACTACTCTGCAAAAGCGGCGAGGAGTCCTGTGGCACCTTATAGACTAACAGAGGTGTTTGGAGCATAAGCTTTCATGGGCAAAACCCACTTCATCAGATGCATGGGTCTTTGCCCACGAAAGCTTATGCTCCAAACACTTCTGTTAGTCTATAAGGTGCCACAGGACTCTTCGCTGCTTTTGCAGATTCAGACTAAAACGGCTACCCCTCTGATACATGACTACTCTGTTACTCTATAAAACCTTTATGGCTAGTTAATGAAGTTAACCTAAAATCTGCCTCCACTGTTGCTGAAAAATACTACATCATATGATAAATTGAAGGCTCAGAATGCTGACAAATCCAAGAGAAGAGAGTACCCATGTTTGATGAAAGTGAAGCTGACTACAGGAAAGGTAAAATACAAATGGCTGATGTGGAGCTTGTGTGACTGCCACATGTAAATCCCCAGTCAGCCTTAAAATTATTGGGGAATGCAGAAGAGTTATGAAAAGGTTCAAACAGCTATTTGAACTGTAGCTGAAAACAAGAGGGACTAGGGAATTGGGAGATGAGCAAAAAATGCACCGTTTTTGATGGGGCATGATGTTCAGGATGTATGCAATGCATTTCAAACTAATGATCAGGAGGGAGAAGGGAAAAAAGAGCTGTGAAGGAGTAATGGAAAGGGAGCTGGGAGGTCTGCAGAAAGCATTTTCCCCTTTGCATACCTGATGCAATGAGTTAATCGGGCAAGTATGTGCCATGGAATGGTATTTTTGGCAATAACCTGAATCAGATGTCAATGACTGAACTATGTCATATAAAGTTATGCTCATGGGAAAGGATGTCTCCTAGTGATGTTCCAATATACCATTGTGGGAGGATGCAGAAACTGTTATACATGGTGCCTGGAATGTTGCACAAGATTTGGAGAAGAGGGGAGGGAAGACTAGAAGTTTCTGCAAACTGGCATGGCATTGTTTGTAGACCAGAAAAACCAACAGCCTGAGCACGTAAGAGCTGGAGCTGGAATTAAGTTTAACTGGTAATTTGAAGTAAGGGGTTTATTTCGGCATTGCCCTTCTCTGCCACATGTAGACACGGGCAGTTCTTCTGGGCTAGTCAATTTCCAAAATGGCGACCGCCCGGGAACATGCTAATGAAGCATGGGATATTTAAATCCGGCTCTTCATTTGCAATTTCGGTTGCCCTCATTAGCCTCCCTAGCTTGAACTAGGGGACTAGTGTAGACATACCCTATGAGAAGCATTTCATTTCACTGCACAATGTCACGGGGAAAAGGTATTTGAGGACTTCAATATCTGAGATATAGGTGAGAGGATTATTCTAGGAGAGGGTGTGTGAGATTCTGTGGCCTGCATTGTGCAGGGGGTCAGACTAGATGATCATAATGGTCCCTTCTGACCTTAAAGTCTGTGAGTCTATAAGACTGAAAATGTATATCAAAGACCCAGTAACTTATCTGAAGTACAGAAATGAATAGAGGAAAGAGCCTCCAGTACTGCATGAAAAACCGGAGATTTAGAATTGATTTGTTTGCCTAGAGAATATTGGCTACCTGATCATAATGAAATATTTTAGCAGCTTTTCAGAAGATACTGTAATTAGGAACCACAGCTTCACTTGTGATCAGGTACATTAAAGCCATAATTTTTCAAGACCTGTAGTAACAAAAATGGACTACAATTTAAGCATAAGTATTTCCTGGATTTTGTTAAAATGTATTAATTTCAGCATGGAACATCTAGCTGTGCTTATACACAAGTAGACTAGCAGAATATGGGTACTATACCTCAGAGACAATTTTTCAATCAGATGTCATGGAGATGCCATTTTAAGCATGATTTATCCATGGTGAAACACTTCTCTAATGTGGAAAATTGCCAGTAGAACTTAAATAGAACAAACTTCAACCCATATCAGGAGAGATATGGTCAAGAGATTAGATGCATCAAAGCAGATGCAAAAATTATATCAGAGATACAAGACCTTTAACACACATCAAAGCAGAGGCTCTAAGGATCTGGCACAATAGTCACCAGCCATAAGAACCTACACTGATATAAGAAATGTCACTTTATTTATAATCAGTGATCAGAGAATGTGGAAAATTTTTACAGAGGAATCATAAACATCTGCAACAGTACATGAGAACTTGTTTGAAAGAGAAAATTAGCAGCTTTATGGAAAGAGTGAAGTAAGGAGCAGATGCACAAAAAGAACAACAAAAAAATCATGACTGATGCTGTTTTACGCAATGTGGATCAGATCAAATAGTAGTACAGACTTAAAAATGCTAAAGACATTTTGTTGCTTTACACTAGATCAAGAAGACTGATGAAACATCTGAAAATACTGAGAACTTCCTTCTACTCTCCTCCTTTTCTCCATATGGTTTCTGTCACAGCCAGTTGGAATTAGAGCCTCTGTGGTCAGGGGAACAGATTCTGCTACTGAGATACTCTCACTACTTGCATAACTCACCTGGGAAGGGATGGAAAGTAGGTAAAGCCATGACTTCCTTCCACACCACCCCCACCAACCAATAAGATTTGACTGATCACAAGGAAGGGAGAGAATACTATATTCTGGGGGATGGGGGAGAATTGCACATTTTGCTTTTGCATCTCCAGCAAAACTGGGTTGCTCTGGCATTTTGCCTCTCCCAGACGGAGTGGCCCAGTGGTCCCGAGGGGTACAATGGCCTTTCTATGTGTGCTGGCTAAATATCAAAGTCTCTGTTTGTGATAGAAGTTATTTAGTCATATGATTATAACACTGAAAGGAGAGGAGTGATGTAAAGGGTTACGTTTTGGCAGGAAGTTTTAAAGCTCCGGTACAGTCTCCATGTCATTCCACAAAATTACACTTCCTCCTGTCAGTCACTCACAATGTAGGCAGGCTTGATTACAGCCGCTTCTATCCTGTGTTTACTTTATAAATTGTTTCTTGCTAGTTACATCTTTTCTTAAAATTTACCTTGGGTTCTATCATGAACTACTTCAATATTTGTGAACAGAAAATTGTCCATTACATTTTGCCTTAAATTATTTGATGAATTTTGACAAAAAAATCACAATTTGTGAAATATTTGGCCTTCTCTATTATACATGTTTATGTATCTAATTGTATAGGATTGATCATTTTAACTAGATGTCTCTCTCTCTCTCACATACACACAACTTGAACTTATAATCAACTTATCAGACATTACCATTCTTCAACAAGTTTACTGCTTGTACATTGGGAAGTTATTACAGATGCACACAGCGATTATAAAATGTATTCTGTCTTTTGACTTTTTTATTTCTCTAGTAACCCCACTATTTTTGTCCATACTCGGCTCTGACCTGTGCTACATGGAGAGTTTAGAGATGAAGTCATTTCTGGTTTGAGTTACCGAAGAGACTTTAATTCGTCCAGCTGTGCTTGCTCAACATGGGTTCCAGCACTCAGCATTGACAACACACCTTCAGCAAGAGAAATCAGAAAGAAAAAAGCAGGGTATGTTGAAAGGAACACTTAAATCTGTTCTCATTTGTAGAACTGAACATAATCAAAACATTAAATGTAAGTAAGAGCAGAAGGAGTAAGCTAAACTAATCAGTCAAGGTATTTGGGAAAATCTATCGCTTTTTTTAGCAAGAATTTCTAATGACAATTCTGAAAGCACTGACATTTAACATAAAGATTCACCTTGAGGAATAAATCACTGAAAAAAATATATTTCAACAAATAACTTGTTTTCCTTGTTGAATGTATTTGTAAAATTACATCAAACTGTTTTTTTAGAAAAATATCCTACAGTTTCTAGTGGCAAGTATAAACCACAAATTGAGTACCACAAAGAATAACTATGCTTCAATCTTAATGTGCTCAGATGTCAGAGTAAATGTGTTTCAAGATTTCTCATTGTAGTTCACTTCAAACAAGTTCTTTACATTGTGCACATGTAATCAGACATGTAAACTGTCATACACAAAAATAAGGAATTAAATATTTGGAGTAAAAAGACAGGGAAAATATGGATCTGGTCTCTGGTGGTAAAATCCACTTTCCAATATGATATTGAGGAGTATGAAATAGCTATCAATAATTACTCATCTTGGCTGTGTCTACACTGGGCCACTTATTCCGGAAAATCAGCCGCTTTTCCGGAATAAGCTGAGAGCTGTCTACACTGGCCCTTGAAATTCCGGAAAAGCAACGATGCTCTACCGTACAAAATCAGCCACTATTCCGGAAAAACTATTCTGCTCCCGCTCGAGCATAAGTCGCGAAAATGGCGATTGGGGCTCTTTTCCGGAAAAGTGCGTCTACATTGGCCACAGACGCTTTTCCGGAAAAAGGGCTTTTCCGGAAAAGCAGCCTGCCAATGTAGACGCTCCTTTTCCGGAAAAACTGAAAACGAAATAGTATTCCGTTTTAAGCATTTCCGGAAATTCATGCCAGTGTAGACATAGCCCTTAAGTTTGCTAAGATAAGACAGTATAGGTGAGAGTTTTATTGCTTCCTCATCCTGAGTTTACTCCTTACGTTAAGACTATCGTGCACCTGTGTCAAATAAGGATGATTCTGCAAATTTAAAAATAACAGTGCTAGGAAGCATGGAAAGTGTTCACTCTTTTCCCCGTAGTAGAATATGACATTAGACAAGTCAAGAATATGACATTAGGCAAGTATACAAGAATTCTCAAGTTCACCTCTGAATGTTTTGCTTATACTGTATGTCCAGTGAAATATACTGTATGTTCAATAAAAACAATTAGAGGACATAGACTTTTCGACAATACATTTGTCATTTTGCTATCACTTGACATGATCCTGCAAACCATTACTCACACAAATATTTCCTATTGCAAGTAAGGTTTTACTGGATCAGCCTCATGATACTTTAGAAGAGTGTTTAATAAACATTCTGTCTGGGCTCAGAACAATACTGCTTTCAGTCTGTGCTCCCCTGACTAAAGTGAACAGGAATTATGCAATTTACTTCAATGAGAGAAGCATCAGGCACATTAATTGTACACAAGTGACACTTCCCAAAACATACAGGCTGGAAATGACTCAGCTGGCTGTGCAGTGTTATTATCAGGGACAATAGAAATCTGTGGGTGTGGAGAATCAACAAATGCTGAGGATTTAGGGTTTTTCTGCAGATTTTTTGTGCAACATATTATTTTCTCCAGATTCTAATATTTCATTTTCTTCGTAAATAAAGTGTCTAGGTCTTCTGGTTACGAAAACAGCCTCCTAATCCTCAGAGTATACACTGATGCTCTATGATCTTTTTCCAAATTTGTCCACACTAGGAAATTTACCTGTTGTTGACATCCTCTGCTATGGGGACAGCTGAACTGGTGATAGGACTGAAACATGTTCAGTACCATTTCAGAAGCTGTGGTTAAGCCTTACTCTAAGTAGAAATTACATCACTGAGCACAAATCTAAATATGGTGGTAATTTAAAATATTAATGCTAATATTTTAACTATTTCATTGTTTGTGCCTGTGTCAAAAATATCAGCTAATGGGTGTATCATGTACTTGTCGCATCACATTGTTCCTTTCCTTTGAAATAATATTGCATGGGAATAAGACTGCTAGTTAGGGAAAAACAGAACTGAATATTCCATTAGATAATCTTCTGATTATTCAAATACCTTGCTATTATTGCCTTTAAAAATGATGGGGAAGGTACTGTAGATTGCATTGAACTCCTGTCTTATGGTTTGTGAGATTTTGCAGTTCTCTGTAAAACTTGATCTAGCAGCATCACTGACAGAATTTCATTTTAATAATCTAATAAATATTTTTGATTGACTCACTTGTCTTATAATGGCATCTGGTATTAAAATGTGAGTTTAGGGCAGAGTAGCATACCATTATGCCCTTCAGAAATTCCAGTGATGTATTGTTTCTGGTCTGGGGTATGGAGGAGCCCCCACTGAGCAGTGGTTAAGTGTGGCTATAAAGGAGTATTCTAAGTCAGTTGCAAAAAGAAACCGCAAATGATAGTTTCTGTTGTTTGTCCAGCTGCAATAGTTTGCTGAAGAAAACAAACCTTACCCTTACCCAGCATTTGAGCATTGTTGCCATTGTGATATATAGCGTTCTGAATTTTACATCTACCAAAATTTTGTATCATTTGCTTATCTGCTTGGAAATTGTACTATTGTTTTAATATGCTAAATAGAGATTTTAACAGCCATTTGTGCTTTAAGGGGGTTTGATTAAATTTTATGTTCTTCAATGGTAAAGCACATGAGCTTTACCTGCCTTAACATAGAAAAAGAAAATTCTAACCGTCAGAAAAATTAAAAGACTATGACAAGCAGGAAAAATAGTGACTGAGCATGCAAATCACTGTGATTTTTCTTTTAGATAATACATACTTTACTGCCTGTACTTCCCCAAAGAAACCACTACAGCTACTCATGGTTGAAATCTGCACTACCTTTGTAAAAAATAATACGACAAATGATTTAGGGGGAAATAACCTCTAATCAGCATAACTTCATACCACACAGCACAGAATTATTGTCAATTTAATTCTGTCTTCTTGACACAAAACTCTGAAGTGTTTCTTCCAGTTGAAGTTTTGTAGTTGAATAATAAATAAAAGAGGGTGCAGTACCAGTACTGCATAATGTAATTGTACCTTCTTTGTTCTTGTCAATCAGTTTTTACACATGTTATATAGTCATGGATGTCATGATAGTATTCTTGGTGGATGGTTTGGAGTTTTACAATCATCTCAAGTGAGAAAGTTCTCTTTAATAGAAGGTATATGGCAAAGCTTTCAGGTGCTTTATAAAACTTTGACTTTCCTCCTACTACAAGGAAAAAAGCACAATAATGCATGCATGAATTGCCAATATATCAAAGGCTTGCTTTTTTTTTTAATTCCTATTTTGACATGTACATACATAGCATTTTTAAGAGATAGCTCCAAGGTAGCTTTTCAGTCCTTGATCAGATCATGAATTTAATTAATTCAGTGTCGACGTGTCATAGATTTAAACCCTTTAGAATTACATTTTTAATACAGATCTAACATTTAATGTCTTTTCATTTTTTCTTGTGAAATTGAAAAATGCTTTAATACTCTATAAGCAATTTTTCTTCCTTATTATGAGGCTGTGGTTCACTCCTAATTGTAGGGTTGGAAATTATTTACTATAGTTTCAAATTAAGAAATCAGACAAGTAATCCAGTGTAAAAAACACTGTTCTAACTTCAAGAAGAAATGAGTGTATGTGTTTAATTCCTCTTTAGGCATACAGCTGTACAGCCACTGTATAATGGAAGGTTTGAGACAAAATGGTCCCCCACCACCTTACCTCCGTGTAATGCAATTTAGCTTCATTAAATTACTGGAGGGCCAGTTACTTAAGCAGAATATTGATTTTCAGTCTGGGCCATGTTTAACATAATTCTGCGTAGGCAACAGCTAATTCTGCATTTGAATCTCACATCCTAATGGCATTTCAAGATACAACTGACCATAGGCAAGCACTCTGCAATCAGGTATCATAGTCTGTGGCAGCCATTCTTAGATAAAGCAGCTCAATTTGCCTTTAACCCTTTCTTTGCGGAGCATATCTCTGCATGCTTCAAAGGACTGCCTTGACAAATTTCTTGTTTCTTCAATGAAGCTGCCGCCTTTTATCTAGGGATGTGTAGCCTGGAGCTAGGTTTTGGTACTGTAAAGTATCTGCAGTGCTATTATATTTTTCTTCAGCAACCTATATCTCTGTCTATATGGCAACAGATCCACACATAGATAGCATTAAATTAGGAATTTTTTTCTGTTCTTTTTCAGGTTATTTTCCAAACCTATCTGCAATAGTGGACTTAGTTAATTTCCTTATGTCTTAATTAAAACAAACTACTAAGCAGGAAAATATACAAGTTTACAAGCCATTGAATAATAATAATTTAAAATGGCTTGCAATGAATTATATTTTGGTGGTGACCTAGAAATAAAATAGTGAGTGTGTGGCGAGAGCTACTTCTTGTTGCACAAATTAAAGATGTAATTGTATGCAAAAGTACACTATTGTGTACTTCTAGTGGTTTATGGAGGACCAGAGAACAAGATGGACTTTCGGAGACTTGCACTGTAAAAATTCCGTGCCCAGGTGAAACTCTAAGTCACTTGTGGTGTGCCTGCACAGCAAGGCTAAAGCTGAAATAAACTACGCAACATGAGCTACATCAATTGCATAGCTTCAGTCGAAATAGCTTATTTTGGCTTTTGGTACTGCCTACTCAGCAGGAAGCCTGAGAAAGAGCACCTTCCTCCGACTTCCCTTATTCTCATAAAATGAGGGTTACAGGAGTCGAGTAAGAAGTCCTTCAGCTTGACATTATTTCAACATTATATTGAAATAACTGTTTGTAGTGTAGACCCAGACTATGTTATTTTGGAATAACATTAGTTATTCCAAAATAATACTGCTGTGTAGTCGTACCTAGGTGTCTTGAATATAGGATTGGTCTCCAAAGTACAATATGCAATTATGTTTAGCTTTAATTAAATTAAGATCTACCCATTTAGATCTCTTTGTAGGATCAAGTGCTAACATGTAGCCTTTTTCTAGTGATACTAACAGAACTCTAACTGTTCTGAGTAGAATTTGGCCCACTAAACTGTTGTTTTCTGAAATTTTTGTGCAGAACTGTGAGCTCCTTCAGAACCTGAATTTTAAATAGGCACTAGCTTGGCCTTCCTTTTGGGTGTGCTTCATATCTCAGCCAGTCTCTCCCCTCCCCCCTTCAAAGAAATTGATGGAGAAATTCACCATTATAGCCTTGATCCTGCAGAGATGAACATAGGCCTAACTTTATGCACTAGGGTTAGCCCCCTTGATTTCATTTACAATGGGAAAGCTGCACTGTATGTAGTGTGAAACACTTTTATAAATCTTTGCAGGATTGAGGATTGTGACCTATATTAATTTGTGTGCCAAAAATAGACCTGAGCTGCAAAATGTAGATTTGAGTTTGGATTTTGAATACGATTGTATTCAGGACCTGGAAGGTAGGTTTCATTTCATCTCAGTATCTATTAATAAGAGCAAATCAGGGCAATGGGAAGGAGAGAGTTGGATGAAATTACTGATCATAGTTTTACATGACTGCTGTTTGGGGCCTTTTTTTTTCTTTTTTCTAGCTTTCTAATTCATCATGGCTTTTAGAAAATAAATAAATGCAAGAACTAAAAAATAACATAGTGATATTTATCTTTTAAAACTTTCATTGGTTGCTCAAGAGTCAGATTATTGAATACGTGCAGTGGAAGTGGATGACTAAATTCATTAGAGGGGATATAGGAAAATTAAACCAAAATAAGGGAGTCACCTATTCATGTGAGTAAAATAAGTCATATTTAGGTCTGATTGAAGAGAAAATTAATATTAAATTAGACAGTTATTAAAATAGAGTTAACTCCTCTGAACAAAATCTGGGACCACAATTAAATATCATTTCCTGAACAAATTAAATGAATGGTTATACATGGAAAATCATCCTTAGATCTGCGTAGTGAAGGGTCCTTTCTCACAAGAGCTTGCCATTTTTCTGCTCAGAGTGAGAACGGTTTACCATCATGGCGTTGACACCCTCCTCTTCCTCTGAGCCCATGCAGGGTGCTCTGCAGACTCCATACTGAGGGTTGGGCCTGGTTTGGTATCTGTCGAGGGGCAGGACCCCTTGACGGTCTGGAAGCCCCAAAGTTAAGGTCCGGCACGGCACGGCACGCTTTCTGTATGGCAAAATGACCATAGACCCAGTTCACCCTCAAATGTCCCTCTATCAAGGTATCTACAGCCTTCTGGCCTTGTTTCAAACACAGTCCCTTCTATTTGGGTATGTACAGCCCTGCGGGCCTAGTCCCAAAGTACAGTTCCCTCTATTAGGATAAATACGGCCCTGCAGGCCTAGTCAGAAACAGACCCCCCTCCCCCCTCTCTCTGGGTCACTATGGCCTAGAGACCAGCCCAGGGCCCTGTTGGTGGTGGAAAATTTGCCAGATAGTTTCACAAAAAATACCAAATACCATAGGGAAAAAATTGGTTGAGCAAAAAAAAAAAAAAAGGAAGAGTCACAGCCCCTTTAAATCCCCACACTCCCACACTCCCCCTGCCTCCACCAGACACACGTTGCAAATACTGGGCAGTTCGGTCCAAAATCAGACACCTGGCAACTCTACTGACTGCTCAGCAGAGATTCCAGCTGAAACACGCCGAGCTCCCAGAGGACAATCCTCCGCAATGGGCCACTTCCTACCATCCCTGCATGTTGTTCAGCTCTCGGGGTGTAGCTCGGTGGGTAGGACCCTCGTAGATATCCTCTCTGGCCGGAGCTGTCGCTGAGGCTGAGGCTGGGTCTGCTGCTGGGGTCACTGCTCCTGGGGTGCCTGCAGCTACTGCTGCCAGGATCGCTGCTGCTGAGGTCACTGATTCTGGCTGATCAGGAACTTAGTCCAGAGCTCCTTCCCTTCAGGTGGTCAGCCCAGACTGAGTAGCTCTCTGGGCTTTTAAACCCGGCTTTTCCTGGGGGCATGCCCAGCAGGGTTGTGGGGGTGGGACAGGGTAACTCCCTGCTCCATAGTGCAGGGTAGATAAATCTCACCTTAAATGGGTGGCTGACCCCCACTTTGGCTCGGCTTCCCCATCCTCTACCCAAGAAAAAAAATCTGCATTTATATGCATTATATGCAAAAATATATACCACCTCATGATCCTGGGGTTGGTCTCCTTCATACTATTCAACCATCTTAATTGGGCATGATCAGGCACTAACTGGGAGTAGTTGCCCAGTAAATAATACCTTAAAGCATCTACCGCCCATTTTACTGCAAGGGCTCGTCTACACTGGCCCCTTTTCCGGAAGGGGCATGTTAATTTCACCTATCGTAGTAGGGAAATCCGCGGGGGATTTAAATATCCCCCGCGGCATTTAAATAAAAATGTCCGCCGCTTTTTTCTGGCTTTTAAAAAAGCCGGAAAAGAGCGTCTACACTGGCCCTGATCCTCCGGAAAAAGCGCCATTTTTATTTAAATGCCGCGGGGGATATTTAAATCCCCCGCGGATTTCCCTACTACGATAGGTGAAATTAACATGCCCCTTCCGGAAAAGGGGCCAGTGTAGACGTAGCCCAAGTGTAAAATAATACCTTCTCTATGGTGGAATACTTCTGTTCATGTGGAAACAGCTTGCAACTCATGTGAAGCATGAGGTGTTCCTCTCCCTTAACCTCCTGGGACAGTACAGCCCCTAATTCTCTCTTGGAGGCGTTGGTCTGGAGAATGAAGCGTTTTGAAAAGTCAGGTTGGAACAAAACTGGGGCTTGTATTAGCTGATCCTACAAGGCCTGGAAGGCTTCCTCACATGCCTTTGACCACTGTACCTTCTTTGACTCCGAATTTTTGGTTAAATCAGATAGGAGCGCTGCAAATGTTGTGAAGTCTGGCACAAAGCAGTGGTAGTATCCCACTAACCCCAAAAACTGTTGCACTTGCTTCTTGGTGGTCAGGATTTTACACTCCTTCAAGGCTTGCACCTTATCTACTAGTGACTGCATGGTTCCTCATCCAGTCGTGTACCCCAAATAGGTCCCCTCTCGGTGCCCCAAATGACATTTCCCTGGGTTCGCTGTGAATCCTGCTTCTTCCAATGTTTTCAACACCTCAGCCAGGTGTTGGAGGTGCTCCTGCCACGTCTGGCTATAGACCACTATATCGACTATATACATGTTAGCATACAGGCAGTGTGGACACAACAACCAGTCCATCAATTGTTGGAATGTAGCGGCGGACTTGAAGGGCATGGTCACGAACTGGTATAGCCCAAAGGGGCTGGGGAAGGTGGTTTTCTCTTTAGAGGTTGGTGTCGGGATTTTCCAATATCCTTTGGTCAAATCTAAGGTAGAAATGTACCTTGCATGGCCCAGTCTCTCTAGTAATTTGTTGACCTCCCAGCATTGGGTAAGCATCAAAATGTGATATAGCGTTCACTTTCTGGAAATCTATGCAGAATTGGGTTTTGGGACCAGTACAATGGGGCTCCTCCACTCTCTATGGGTATGTCTACACTGCCACCCTAGTTCGAACTAGGGTGGCTAATGTAGGCAATCGAAGTTGCAAATGAAGCCCGGGATTTAAATATCCCGGACTTCATTTGCATCTTGCCGGGTGCTGCCATTTTTAAATCCCCGTTAGTGTGGACTCCGTGCCCGCAGCTATACACGGCACGGAGTAGGTAGTTCGAATTAGGCTTTCTAATTTGAACTACCGTTACACCGCGGGATGGTATGATGTAACGGTATGGGACAGTATGGGACTTCTCCACTATACCCATCTCTATTATTGGAGTTCTTTCTACATCTCTCCCCCCCCGCCCCCCCCATATCTTCTTAGGCAGCGGCCGGTGTTGGTCTCATACCTTGTGGCCTGGCAGCATGGTGAGGTGGTGGCTGACCACACTGGCTCATCCGGGTTGGGCAGATAATACATGTGAGTAGGTCTGGACCAACTCCTGCAACTCCACCTGTTGTTCCTAGTCCAGCCCTTCTCCCATTGTGATCTGGGTAGGATTCAGTAAGTCATCTGTTAAGGGTCCCAATTCTGGGTCTGGTGGGTATGGGGCAATCAACAGGCCCTCTGGTGTCTTCCACTTCTTCAGCAGGTTTATGTGGTACATCTGTACCCCCCTACTTCTTCTAGATAGTCTCACTTCATAATCTACCAGTCTCACTTGCCATACCACTTCAAACGGATCCTGCCACTTTGCCAGCAGTTTGGACTCCTTAAAGGGTAGCAGGAGAAGTACGTGGTCTCCCAGTTTGAACGTTCGGCGCTTCACCCCTCGATTATAATAACGGGTTTGGATCTCTTGGGCCTGCAAGAGGTTGCTTCAGGTGAATTCCCCCAGTTTCTGTAGATGCTCCCTGAGTTGCAATACATAGGGTATTGTGCTCTTAACCCGGGACTCCTATTCTTCCCAGTTTTCTTTTAAGATATCAAGTATCCCGCGAGTTTGTCATCCATATAGGAGTTCAAATGATGAAAAGCCCGTTGATGCCTGGGGCACCTCGCGCACCACAAACAGCAGAGCAGGGAGGAGTTTATCCCAGTTACGGGGGTCTTCCTCCACAAACTTACGGATCATGGACTTTAAAGTTTGATTAAACCATTCTACCAAGCTGTCTGTTTGGGAATGGTACACTGTGGTCCAGAGGGCTTAGATATTTAGCAGCCTACACAATTCAGCCATTAGCCTTGAAGACACATTTGTTTCCTGGTCAGTTAAGTTCTCCTTCAGTATCTTGACTAGAGAAAACAATTTGAGAAGCTCTGCAGCTATAGTGGTGGTGGTGGTAGGGAGGGTGGTATTCTGCAATGGCACGGCTTCAGGGTAACTAGTGGCATAGACCACTATCACAAGGATGTATAGATACCCCGAACTCACCTTTTCCAGAGGTCCCACCTGGTCTAGGCCGATCCATTCAAATGGGACACCCACCACAGGCAATGCTACCAATGGGGCCTTCAGTACTCCCTTTTGGGTGATGCGCTGGTACTCGGGACAGGACTCACAAAAGTTGTGTACCTCGCGGTGGATTCCCAGCCAGAAAAATCTCTGACCCAGCCACTGCAGGGTGTTCTCCCACCCCAGATGTCTGGCCCAGGGATTTGCATGGCCAAGTCGCAGCACACCCTTCCTATATTTGGTGGGGACTAAGAGCTGCCACATCTCCTCCCAGGTTTGTGGGTCCTGGACCACCTGATAGAGGTGGTCGGCTCGTACTTGAAACTGCTGGCCTTGGGGCTTATGGGTGTCTCCTTCTGCTTTGCTCTCCGACTCTCATCTACTCCCAGGCTTGACTCAGCATTGGGTCTTCCTTCTGGTCTCTCACAAAGTCCCCACCAGCGTCCAGCCACTCTACTCCCCTCTCCTCAATTGGCTTATCTAAAGCCTCCGGTTGGTGGGTCATCCCTGCTTCTGGGGTGGGTTCTGCTTCTGGCTCAGGTCTATTCCCATGGCCCACCAAACCCCAACTCCGTGGGCATCAGCTTGTCTCCTGTGGTTCCTGCTGGCTCCACTCATGGAGTAACCTGCGAAAACCCCACCAGTCTCGGCCCAGAATCACTGTGTAGGCCAACCGTGGGCCCAGCACCACATGTCAAACTCCCTCCTTGTGGGAGTTGGTGAGCCGCACCCAGGCCATTGGGTACCATTACACGTCCCCATGCATACACTGTAACTGAATGGGGCCTCTGCCAGCTCAGGGGCTTCTACCAGGCCTGCCCAGACCAATTCCTGGCTATACCCAGAGTCCACTAAGGCAGTAACCGGGGTCCCTTCCACTTGGACCTCAGCTAGCACCTTGGCTGGGCCCCTCTTTCTAGATCTCTGACCTGCTGTCAACACTTGCCCAAAAGTACAATTTATGTGGGGGCACGTTTGAAAGAAGTGTCCCTCTTGTCCACATTCATAGCATCTGGGTGACTCCATCTCTCTCATCTTCTCCAGCAGGAGGTGTCCCTTACCACACACTTGTTGGACATCAGAGATATATGGCCTCTGCAGTCCCTCTCTATCTCTGGTTGGTGGGGTATTACCCTTGGGGGGGTCGAGCTTCCTGCTGGCCTGGGGCCAGTCCCCCCTTTTCTCTTTCTGAGATAGCAGGCCTTGGGCACTCTTTCCTCCCTCCCCTAGGTCCTCGGCTGGGAGACAGCCTCGTTCAAAGACTCAGGGTATGTCTACACTTGCCCCTTCGAAGTAGGGAGGCAAATGAAGCATACTGAAGTTGCAAATCATGCCTGGGATTTAAATATTGCATGTTTCCTGCCGGTCACCATTTTAGAAATTCACTAGCCCAGAGTAAATGCCTGCATCTACATGCGGCAGTGAAATGGGAGTCCGATTTAAAGTCCTAACTCGAATTAGCTAGTATTCTTTCTGCAATGAGGTTTACCAGCTAATTCGAATTAGGGGCTTTAAATCGGACTCCTGTTTCACTGCCGTGTGTAGATGCGGGAAGTTACTCCAGGCTAGTGAATTTCTAAAATGGTGACTGGCCGGGAACATGCAAATCAAGCGCAGGATATTTAAATCCCGGGCTTGATTTGCAACTTCGATGTGCTTCATTTGCCTCTCTACTTCAAAGTAGGGGGCAAGTGTAGACATACCCTTAGGTTGGTGCCACCTCACCCAGCTTTGGCCTCCGGTGGGGAGGATTTGCACAAATTGTTCTACCACCATTGTTTTGGCCACTTTTTACCCCGGTCCGGCTCTTGGGTTCTACCCATCACCAACACAAGTCCCGGAGCTTCTGAGCTATGGCCTGCGGTCTGCTTTAAGTGGGGTATTGCTCCTGGTGGAAGTGCCGGAGGTACATCTCCGGACTTGCACATGACTGATCAAGGATAGCCACCTTTACCTGGGGATAATCCAGAGCATCACATGAGTCCAGGTTCCTATAGGCCAGCTGGGCTGGTCTAGTCAAGTAGGGGGCCAATATCATTGCCCAGTGTTCACTCGGCCAAGCGACCCATTCAAAAATAACTAAAAAGGCCTCAGGGTCATCTCTGGGTCCCATCTTGTTCAAGTAAATGTGCAGGTCCTGGAGGTTTCTGAGGATCCCTTTCCTGGCTGGACTGATTTCTGGTAAAGGAGTTGCCAGCCCTCGCATTGTCAGTTGCTGGAGCCATTGGTCTTGTTGGGCCAGCTGCTGGGCAGCCAGTTCTCTGAGGAGTTGCTGCTGCTGCTCCAGCTCCAGCTTTGCCTGCAATTTTTGTTGGGCTATGAATTGCTGTAATAATTGACCCTGTTGCTCCTGCGCTTGGGCCGCCTGCTGCCACTGATTCTCCAGCAACTATTGGAAAAGCTTTGTGGGATCCATATCTACGGCCGTCTTTAGACTAGTTTAGTATAGGCCCTCCACAAGGGCACTGGCTATTCTAAACAATGCCCTTTACTTCAAGGGCTGGATCGGGCACAATGCCCATGTTCTCCACCATGTGGTCAAGGGGCAGGATCCCTTGATGTTCCGGAAGCCCCAAAGTCGGGGTCCGTGTCTCATTTCCATAGGCCAGATACAACCCATAGACCCAGTTCCCCTCAAATGTCCCTCTCTCAGGGTACCTACAGCCTTCCGGCCTTGTTCCAAATACAGTCCCTTCTATCAGGGTGGTACGGCCCTCTGGGCCTAGTCCCAAAGTCGTTTCCCTCTATTAAGGTAAATATGGCCTTGCAGGCTCAGTGCCAAAATGCAGTTCCCTCTATTATGGTAAATACGGCCCCCACAGGCCCAGTCACAAATACATTCCCCTCTTTCAGGGTCACTATGGATTAGAGGACTAGTCTAAGGTAATCCTCCCCAAATTTCTAGGGAGCAGGGTTGTTATGGGGTGGGGAGATAGGGGGACCCGGGCCCTCCAGCTCCACCAGGTCCCAGCCCAAGGCCCTGTTGACAGTGAGGGATTCTGGCTTAAACACGCTGAGCTCCCGGAGGACAATCCTCTGCCCTGGGCTACTTCCTACTGTCCCTGTGCATTGTTCAGCTCTAGGGGTCTAGCTTGGCAGGTCGGACCGTAGTACACATCCTTCCTGGCCGGGGCTGTCGCTGAGGCTGCGACTGTGGCTGCTGCTGCCCAGGTCGCCACTCCTAGGGCAGCTTTGGCTGTGGCGGCTGCTGACAGGGTTGCTGCTCCTGGGGTGGCTGTGGCTGCAGTGGCTAATCAGGAGCTCTGTCCTGAGCTCCTTCTCCTCGAGTGGTCAGCCCAGACTGAGTGACTCTCTGGGCTTTTATATCCAGCTTTTCCTGGGAGCATGCCCAGAAGCGCTGTGGGGGTGGGGTCTTTTCGGCCGGCTGGGACAGTGCGACTCCCTGCTCCATAGTGCAGGGTAGATATACCCCATCACAGTATCTTACATGTTCTTTCCATTTTCCCTCTCAGGTGTAACTGTGTTGTTTTCTGTTATTTGAAATGCCTTTGCGGTTCAGCCTGGAAGAAAATATGTAATATGCAAAACCAATTTGTCATTGGGAGTCAATAACTGGCATCAGGTGCATTAGTTAGCATTCTGTCAAGTATTTGGCATGCCAGCTGATTGATACCTATGTGATTTTCATGGCATTGAACATAATTTGTTCCTTATCACATTTGCACACATGGGCCATAGTCTTTGGTTGCTTATTATATGCCCTATATCTTTGCTTTTCATATAAGATGAAGAATGGTGCATAGTTAAACTCTCATTTCAGTTCTGTATGGTTATAATTCTTACACTAAAATACTAGGGTGCATCATTTCAACCATGCTGATTGGATAAATAGGAGAAAAGAAAAGGGAGGGATGAGATGCCCAAAGAGGCCTGCGGTATATGAAAGTGGAAAAAGTGATCAAGTTACATTCTTCTCTCTCCAAATTAATGGCCATTTTCCTCTCTTTTCTCATCCTGACTAACACCTTACTATGTGAGTAGTTCTATTGATTTCAGTGGAGCAACTCCTAGACAAAGAGGCTACTCACTCTATATCAGGGTAACAGAATCTAGCCCTATATAATTAATACAAATATGTGCATAATTTAAAGCTGCCCCAGGACAGCCTTAAATTACATGATAACCATGCAGATACTGTTCTAGGAAGAAAAACATGGGGAGTCTCTATTAGTGAAATTAATTATATGTAAGATTGTCTTCAATAACCATGTGGGAATGATTAAGTAATCAGTCAAATAAAAGATTTAATCATAAATTCCCCATCAATTATACAAGAACACCAAGTAAAACTTAAATAAAATTATTTTAAACACATTAATATTAAAATTAGTGGTACTGGAAATATATAATACAAACATAATTTATTGTAGCAAAACATTCATAAAATAAAAACAAACAAACTAACCCAAAATTATACTTCCTGTGGAGACTGAATGGCTCATGAGACTTGTAATGGCATAAGGAGATTTTAGATTCTAAGTCAATTGTATGAATTCAACCCATATCAGTAGTGACTGAAGGTCTGTACTATCTCACTGATGATTAGTAGCTTCTGTAAAATAAGTTAGCAATGACTAGGACTAAATGGGAATAGAGACAACTACAGGAGATCCTATCAAATTAGAACAGTGCAAATTGGTGGAGCAAAAAGGAGGGCGGTACATTGCCACTGCTGAGTTAGCTATTCTGTGAACAAATGCAAACTTCAGTTATCATGGTTTCCAATCTATCATTTTTCATGAGCACTTTGGTGATTCCATAATAATACTTGTCTTTATGTCCCTGTATACATTCTGACATTCTGTCTTCTCACTGTCACACTGACCTCGGCAAATGGTGCCCTGCCTTATATTACTGTGGTGATCAAGTCCACACTCACTCTAACAATTATAATTTTCTGTAGAGTAATTAAATTTGTCACGAGGCCTCCACGACTATACTACATAGTGGGATACAGTGCAAGCAGTCTGAACAGAAGCAAAATAATAGCTGAACAAACTGTGGTGATATCAATCCGTCAACTAGATGTCTGATTCAAAGTACGCTAAAGTCAATGGCAATCTTTGTATTTACTGCAATGAGCTTTGGTTCAGACCCTTCAGCAGTACCCCTGTCAGATTCTGTAAGGGTACGTCTACACTGCGTGGCTATTTTAAGATACCAGAGGTATATCCTGAAATAGCTACCCTGCATCTTAACAATATTTTTTGAAATAATGGATGTGCTTTTTCGGCATCACTGTAACCCTCGTTCCACAAGGGTTAAGGGATGTCATTAAATGGTGCGTTATTTCGAAAATTGGCACTGTATAGATGTGCCAAATTTCAAAATAATCTATTTCAAAATAGAATTTTGAATTTAGAGTGCTGTGTAGATGCACCCAAAGATAGAATTCTTAGTATATCCATACATATGTATATCCATATTTAAATTTGGTCTACATTCCATCACCCTGCTATGGCAATGTTATAATTCTGGGGCAAGGTTTAAACACATTTGAACCCTTTCAATTCATGGGAGAAAAAAGATTCCACCAGATATTTTTTTTAAACCTTGATACTGTTACATTTTAATCCTAAATATACAATTTAAATCTGTAAATTTCATAAATTATAAAATAAAAACACTGATTAATGAAAAAGTAGAAAACTATTGTGTTAAAACAAAATCAAAGCTCTTCTGGTATGTTCTAAACAACTTTCCAACAATTTTGTAACAAAAAGCCCCACTGCTTTTTAAATGAAACTATGTTTTTATCGACACCTGTATAAAATGGGCGTTTTATGAATAAATCTATCTGTAACTGACATAGTAATCATTTTCTTATTAGGCCTTTTTTCTTTGCTAATGCTAATGCCAAACAGAAAACTCATCACACACATTTTACATGACTGCTAAATGGAAGAAATTTGACACCTGCAATGGTTCACAATGTTATTTGTACACAATATTTTACAAGCATTATTTCAATGGATATTTGAGCATCTAAGTAATAGTTAATTGGTAAATATTTTTGATTTACATATATGTTTTACATGTATGTTTTAGTTAAGCTTCTCTGAGGTACTGTAATATTTTTCAGCAATGGTATACAGTTAACATTTGTGTCTGTATATGTTATCAAAATCTGAGAAATAACCTGCCAAACCAATCATTCCTTCCCCAGAGTCTAACTGAAGGCCTGGATGTTAATTGCATTTAACCTAGAACAGCGAAGCATTTTTTTTCTTTATACAATAACTAATATGTAAACTACTGTTGCACTTTGAAATTACTTTCACTTAAATTCTATTATTGAAGCTCCACAGTGGAATATATCTAGGGTCCATTTCATTAAAAAAGACTAATTACACTGGCACTGTGCAATGTATTCACCAATCTTTTTCTGTATGATTCAAAAATGAACATTCAAGATATACAGTACACTGATTTGTGCTGGCATTTGTGATATAGGTCTGTGTGAGTATGCAGCTGAGCCCACAAATCAAATTGAGGTTGAGAATATAACGATACCTTATTTCCTACAAAAAGGTGGAATTTACATATAGTGGCTAATATCTTCCTAAAATACCTATCTTTTTGTTCCTTTGTTCAGAAAAAAATCCACAACAGAAACACAATGAAACATATAGGTTTATTTTATCATGTAGCATGCCAGAGCTTTTTACAGTTACACATGTAAGATGCTACAAATGTGCATCTGCCTCTGTGGTGGAGCATGACAGATAACCAGAACATTATCTATATCTATATCTATATCTATATCTATATCTATATCTATATCTATATCTATATCTCTCCAGTAGCCATGAGTATTTATTTCCTAACCCCCATCAGGTGACATGGGTCAGATTTATGGAAGTTTAATATCATTGTCAGGTGGGGGGATTTCAATAATCACTTATTGTGACCACATCTCCTTTCTTTGGGAAATTAAATGCAAATAAAACATAATATGAAACAAAAACAATAACCACAAGCACATGATAGTAATAAATTACACAGAAATACATACCTTTAGGATGGAGATCAGAGAAAATAAATGGAACCCTACAACCTAGGAGGAAATTGTTCTGCTTCTTATTGACAGATAACAACGAGCATTGGGTGAAACTGTTAGATGGATTTTTTTTTTTGCCAAAACCACTGACTTGGGTTGATTGAAACATTTTGTGAACTTGTGCTGAATTAACCAAATTCAACTCTCAAAATGTTTTGTTCAACCTGAATATAAGGATTATTTTTTAAATTAGTTGGGTCAACTTGAAATTATTTTTAAAAAAATTTCTTTTGGCTACCAAACCCCAAAATTGGTGGTTTGCATAGCTCTGTTAATAACTATTTTCTCTAAATGGTTTTCTGATTGTTCAGGCATTGATTCTCAATACAGCTCCTTCTCTAATAGCTAATTGGGCAGTGGAGGTAGGTCTGCCACTTAGAGCAGATATGGGCAATAAGCTAGAGGTGGTTCACCAGGGTTAGCCCCTGGCCGGCTGCCACCATTTTATTTTCCTGGGAATGGTGATCTGTGGCCAATGGGAGCTTCAAGTGGCTGCACATGCAGAGGTGCATGTAAATAAAGCGGTGGTGGCCCGCCAGAGCTAACCCGAGTGAAACGCATCTAGCCTGCTAGACCTAATATTACCCACCACAGACTTAGAGCCTGTGTATGTTGCTCCTTGTACCTTTCATTGGCAGTGATTGTGTGGGTATCTGTGACATATGTCAGCACAAAAGCACTGTCAGGAGTATTCTGGAAATCCTCAAGAAGCAGAAAACCAACATTCTTAGCTTTGTTTAGCTGTATTCTGAATTCTTGTAGAACTGATGCTTGGTGTGGTTATGCCATATCATGTGGCTGTCGAAGGGTTAGCTGTTACCTTGACAGTTGCCAGCCATTTTCTCTGAAATATGATATTCACTCCCACTAGCAAAGGGAGTAACGGAGCTTTTGGTCATAGGTATTTCTTCTGTTATAATTTCATGGCATATAATTTTTTGGTAAGTACTTCAAGTTTGCCTTTGGGTCAGTAAGCTTGTTATTGGTATTAAGATTTTTGTCCTTGTACTCATGAGTGTCTGAATTAGTGATGCAATAATATACTAACAGTGATAGATATAGACCCCTTGAATCTGTTAAGGGTTTTTAAATTAAGTCTGCTGCTCTTTGTACTGAATTTTCTGCTAACTTAATTGACCATGCCTAGTAAGGGCATAATATTGTGTGCTTGAACTGATCTTTCAAAAATAATTGTCAAAACGAACTCATGAACTGTTAGCATCCATTGTTAACTCATCTGCAGTCCCATGGATATTTTAAAACCTGAGTCTCATGTGAAAGATCTGTACATAGAGGGTCTATGACCATGGATATAGGGAGGCAGTCTTAGGAACAGCAATGATGCCAGGTTCCCCCTGTCCAACTTCATTCAATGAATGTATCCATCAAGGAGTGGCTGTGGCTTTCAAAATCCACACCACTTGCAGGATTTGCTGTTCCTGTATTTCTATTTGAACTATGCTGCTAGCATCCCCCCACCCCCACCCCACCTCTGGCCATTGACTCTGGACAAACCCAATCTAGATGATGGGGGTCCACAACACAGAAAGGTTCTCTGTGGGATTGGGTGGGGATGATGTGTGTCCTTTTCTTCTTTATCCCATCAATTGCCTTCTCATTTGCAGATTGCCTAGTCTATGACAGAAAGCGAGAATGATGCCACAGAGAAAGCTGTCTCTGTGTCTCTCTTTCCTCACCTCTGGGGTGGGATCTGCAAAAGGTTTGACCACTTCCCCATGGACATGAAGGAGGATGATTTGAGCTACAAGAGTACTTGTAAAAATAAAAGTCCAAAATGTTCTTTCTGGAAGGTTAAAAATAGAACCATAGGGATTCCCAGTGTTTCAAAACTGATTCTTAACCTATACTAGCAGCCTTCTGAGGCCTGGTCTACGCTAGAACCTTAGTCCAAAATAAACCACTCGACTTCGTAAGCAGTGCATTCACACTACCAAGTCTATTATTCTGGAATAAGGGGCCATGGAATTTGAACTCTGTACTCCTGCTTTTCATGAGGAATAACACTAATTTTGAACTTGTAAGTCTGAAATAATGTTATTGTAGATACTGTGGTGCGACTAATTTGAATTAATTAGCCTCTGAAGGCTTCCTTCATCTGTCAGCTCTGACTGCTCTCCCCACACCTGGCATCTTTACTGCTCTCCTCATCCCATGGGGCTCTAAAAGTCCTGGGAATAGGAGAAGGGCCTGCCCCATGTGGCCAGCTTTGTGAGAACAAGGGAAAGAAGGGGTTGGGGATGTAAAGTACACAGAGAATGCAGGGGCTCCTTATGAGAGGCACGGGGGAGAGTCTCAGGACTGACCTTGTGTAAAATTGTCCTTCAAGGCCCCTTGCTGTTCTTTCCTTATGGAACTCCCTAGGCAAGCATTCTGTTTCAGCCCTCTACCCTGGCAGAAAAGTCTTCCCCTTGTTCTCATACAGCTTTGGAGCGCATAACAGTCCACCACCATGAAGGGGATGTTGCACTTGCTGAGGTACAGGAGGGTGAGGAGACTCCTGAACCTCCCCTTTAAATGTCTGAATACACATTTCACCACCATTCTGCACCTGCTCAGCCTGGTGTTGAACTCCTCCTTGCTGGGATCCAGGCTGCCCGTGTAGGGCTTCATGAGCCAGAGGAGCAAGGGGTAGGCTGCATCACCAAGCATCATGATGGACATGTCCACCTCTCTGACTCTGATTGTTCAGTCTGGGGAAAAAGTGCTGGCATGCACCTTGCAGAAGAGGCAGGAGTTCTAAAAGATGCTGGCATCATGTACCTTTCCCAACCATCCAACGTTGATGTCGCTGATGCATCCCGTGTGATCCATGAGCTCCTGCAGCACCAGGGAGAAGTACCCCTTGGGGTTGATGAACTCCTGGAACCAGTGGTGGGGGCCAGGATGGGGATGTGTGTTCTGTCTATGGTCACCCCAGACTTGGGGAAGCCCATGTCGGCAAAGCCATCACTGATGCTGTCACATTGCACAGAGTGACAATGCTCTGTAGCAAGATGTGGTTTATGGCCTTGCCTATTTGCACAAGCAAAGCCCCAATTGTGGTTTTCCCCACCCTGAACTGTTTCCTGACTGAGGGGTAGCTGTCCAGTGTGGCAGGCTTCCAGAGGGCAATGGCCATACACTTCTGCACAGGGATGGTGGGTCTCATGTGGGTGTCCTGTCACCTGAGGGCAGGGGCAAGCCACTTGCAGAGTTCGAGGAAGATGGCCTTGCACATGCAGAAGTTTTGTAGCCACTACTGATTATCCCATCCCTGCATAACAATGTGGTCCCACTAGGCTGAGCACATGTCCCTCACCAGAATTGGTGTTAGACCGTAACCTAGGCACTTAGGGGCATGCACAGTAGCAGGAGTGCCAAGACTTGTCTGAGCAGGGCCTGCAGGCCATGCCAGAATTCATGCTCCTTGTCCTCCTCCTGCTGGAGCAACATGTGGGCACTCTCCAAGTACTGTACCATGAAGCGCAGCATAAGAGCCATGAGTATAGCCCTGCTTTGTAACGCAGCTCTGGCTCCATGTTCGCAATGCTGTGGCATCTGTGAGGGCAACCAGAGCACAACAAGGTACATGCTCACTGTGTCCCTTTTCTGTCCCATGAGGAGAGAGAGAATGGAGGAGTGCCTTGTGAAATGCAGGTGTGGAGAGGAGCCCCTGTAAGCACCTATCGCAGTTTGCCAGACCAAACAGCCAAAAGAAGCATCCACCCTCCTCGTGCACTCCCCAGAGTGCTTCCGGGAGCTCTACGATTGAGGTGGCTCTGTTAAATGTGGATGCATTATTTTGAGCTAATTTTGATGCTTCCTCATAGTGAGGACACACAAGTTCAAATTTGTTATATTGGGAGTCTATAAGTTGAATTTAGTAAATTCGAAAGAATTTCCTAGTGTAGACATGGCCTTACTGTCTGTGGTAGCCATAGTGCTTACAGCAACTATGATCCTTGTCTATCGCGCTCTTGTATATACTTCAATTCTTAATCAACATGACAAACGTAACTTTTCTTTTTTCTTTTCAGTTCAATCACAAAAAAGTTTTAAAATATCCTTACCCCTTGAATCAGTCCCACGCCCTCAAATAAGGTCCATTAAATCATTGCAAAAATATTAAAATATGTAGCAATATGATGGTTCCTGTTTTATTATTAAGGTAATTCTGCCAAAAATGTGAGACCTTTATAACTTCTTGGCATTGAAAGTACAGTTGACCTTGTGCTGTACTATAGGAACTTATTCTTCTAAAATCCATCTTCTAAAATACTTATTGTTTTCCTCCTGGTTATACATACTCAGTTGATCAAAGGAACTTCTGACTGTGATCCTTCTTACAGCTGTACACTTGGAAACAAGGTTGCCAACTTTGGTTGGATGCATTCCTGGAGATTTCATCACATGACATAATCTTTAATTAAAGATTAATCTTGAATTCTTGGAGACTCCAGCAGAACCCTGGAAGGTTGGCAACTCTACTCAGAAGAGATGTCATCTGTTTTAGGAGATGCAGCCCATTGAAATGGGGACAAAAGAACACAAAAAAAGAAACTTTATCTGCAGCAAGTACAAATAACACAATTAGTAATTTCTTAATTACAGAGCCAACCTTTTGGCTCTGTTAATAAGCATCTGTGGCATTCAGTAAATTTCATGGATTAAGGAGCAAGCTTGTGGAGTTCTAGCAAAAACTCTGACCATTATGGGTAAGTGATGTAATGTGAACCAAGTAGGAGCTAGCCATCCCTTTCCCTAGGCTTCAGAGCTGAAGCTCTAGCCTGAGCGCCAGCTTCAAAGCGCTACCTACATGGCTATTTTTAGAGTGCCAGCACAAGCTCTGCTGGCCCAAATCAGGAAACCTGGGCTGACACGCTTACTCCTTTTCAGTCCAAAATGCTGCGTAGACCATACCAATAAGGAGCCCTGGAGGAATACCTGGTGAAGGGCTGGGAGAGACCAAATTAAATGTTTAGGGGGAGATGAGAAAAGAGGTCTATGGGGCAGGGCCTTTTTTTTTGTTCTGCATTTATACTGTGCTTAGCACAATGGGGTTTTGATTCACAAATGTCGCTCCTGGGGACTATCAGGTACATTTACACAGCAGCGATATTTCAGGATATGTCTGGTACCACAAAATAGCATTTTTCATGTTTTAGCAACAAGTGCAATGGCAGGCTTGTTATTCTGATGTCCTGGTAAATCTCGTTCCACAAGGATTAAGGGCCTTGTCAGAATAGTGATCTAATCCAAAATTTGGCACGGTGTAGACAGCGCCAAATCTTGAAATAAGCTATGCAACTTGCGTAGCTTGAATTGCATAGCTCATTTCAAGCTACACGGCACTGTATAGGCACACTCTCACTATAACTAATAAACAGAATATAAATTCTAATCTAAGAAGAGATCATTAGAAAGTATGTATCCTATAACTGTTTTAGCAACCAAGTTGTTGTCCAGGGAAATGAGAAGAACTTCCTTAAGACTCTCCCACTGCCATATGTAGGCAGGAGCAGCGGGAAGCCCATGTATTACTATGGTACTAAGTATTAAAGCATTTACCTTTTGGTCTAGTAGTAAATCCTACTGAAAAATCTTTGCCTAAGAGGTAATATAGTGAGTTAATCTATTCATCTGTCAATTTTTAACAGGACATTTTGGTATACGTTGTGTGTGCTCAGCTGTATCTAAATAATCTGAATGTACTGTCTCATTGATTTGTGCATTATACTCATAAAGATGTTATATTTGAACTTGGTATGAAATAAAATGCTTTGGTCAGTCAATACTCTTCAAGAGAGCACTTCAAAGATCTTATAAAAGGGTCAGTGACCTGTACATTGAGACTGAACCTCTGCTGTCTAGGGAAAGACCCATCTACACTTGGTCTTTGAACCTGCCCTTTCCATCTTTCCCAAAGCACTATACAAACCAATAACTGATTACAAGTGAGTGTTTTCAGTTGTGCATACAGGAAAAAACATCAAAACAATACAGCAAAATATAATCCCTTTTATAGAAGAGTGTATCAGATTGTTTCATTGCCTCTTTTTCATGTATAAAACATTCAATACTTAAAACAACTGCTTTGAATATAAAGGCTCAATGCACATGTCTCTTCACCTATTTATTACTCGTATTAAGTGACTAGCCAAAACTGGGACCATTTATCTTGGAAATATAGAGTTTCACTAAAATTGACCCAGATAAAAAATTAGAACAATTTACATGTTTCCCTGCTCCCCTCAGTGTGTTGAAGGTTTACATAGAATGGATCCTAAATCTGAATTACTCCTGGTTTTATTTTTGCAACCTAAAAACTAAAGGGAGCCCCAAACTAAAACACAGGTATCCAAATATTTCTTATCTGGTGGCTATTTAAAATCCAGCTTGGAAAGAACCATTTCCTAATAGTTTCTTTCTAATTGGCTAAACTAACATTCCAGATCTGAATATCCTTCAATTTAGAGGTGTCTGAAATCTGGGTCCGAATTTTTCAGCTTGAGCCCATCTCTAAACAAAGCTCAGTTTATAAGGTTTTGTAGCCCAAAACAATAACTAATTTGATCAGTCTCTACTCTTGTCAGGATTGTTATTAAAAAATAGAAGCGAGAATATTGAACAGAAATACTATTCATTTTTTCCTGCACACATAGCTTCTTTTGCCATATTGACAGAGGTATCCTGCAATAAGAGAGATTTGTTTACATCTGAAATTTAGGGACACTTTTGAGATACCAGGAGTCTGGTAGTAATCATAATTCCATTCAGGAAGACTATGATTTACAGACATTTCTAAAAGCAGAAGTACTATGTGCCATTATTTAAAAGGCTAGACAGTTAGAGTTATTTATAAATACCAATATAACAGAAGCAGTTTCTAACTTCGCACAGTGAGACACTATTCATCACACAATTCAGTGGAAAAATAGAAGATCTGTAGGAAGTGGCAACAGAAAGATAGCATTCCAATGCAGAATGTAATCTAGATAAAACAAGGGATATTTTCCTCTTTTGAAATCAAATTGCAAAATGTAAAATAAGTGGTTATAAACAGCCAATTGTCCCAGCACCATTTTTTTCCTGGGCAAACCATGCAAAAAACCTAAAACTCACAATGGAGCAACTTCCATTTTAGATCAGTTTCTCCTCCTCTAACATGGTCTATTTATTTTTATTGGTTTGTTTCTCATTAAATCCTTCAATTACTCTGCAGTGTAAAATGGTGAAATTATTGGCATGTGCCACTTTCATCATGTATTTGAGTTTGCTTATTACACTTGCAGAAAATGCTTGAATGGTATTAGACTCTGCTGTGGATTGAGACAGAGTTAATAAATATTATTTGGTGTTTTTTCCCTGAGAAGCACTGCTTTTCTTGATTGTTTTTTACAGTTGGATTGGGAATATTGATTTATTCACCACTGTTACAATAATTGTATACAAGGAACAAAAAATGCAGAGGTAACATTTCATCAGCTCAAACAGATTAATTAGTTGTAGTAGATTAGGCACAGTGTTACGAGAAAGATTTGCATTTAGAGGAAGAAAAAAGTTTTTTTTAATCTTAAAAAAGGCAAGAGAATTTAATAGAGATGTGATACACTGAGCTGTTTGGCTTATTATTCAATCAGTGTTTCCAAATGAGTATTAAAGGGCAACTTTAAATATTAACTCTTCTTTTTAAAATAAAAGATACAATGTAATTGTACAATGTAATGTAATTCAGGAAAATCCCTGACCATACCTATACCAAAAGGTTAACTTAATTTTCTTTTCTAAATTTGGAATTTTAGAAGGATTATATCTTAATTCTACTTCAGTAGCATAGTCATTTAAAATGTACTGTTTATTTGAGTATGTGGAATATCATGGAAATCTATATAGTTTTCATTTTTTTTCTTTGTGTTGGGCGACATATAAATATTATTGTGCTTTTTGTGAGGTTAACTTGGCTATAGTACTGCAATTTTTTCACTAAAGGTTATGAGACATTAACAAGAGTTTAAGAAGTGTTGTGGTTGTTCCTTATTTGACCCCTTCCTGCAAAGAACTGAAATTTCCCAATGCCCTGGACCACTGTTCTCAAGAGGATAATTAAGCAGTTTCTCCCAAGGTTTCAAGTTTTAAGATTTTTTAGTATTGAAAAAGAGAAAAAAAAACATATTTTAAAATATATAACTCACATATTCACAAGAATTCATACTGCCATAAACAACGGGCCTTGCCTGACATACTGATTCTCTTTTTAAACATCTGTTAAATCATCCTGGTTTGCAACATTTTAGACTTTGTAAACGCTCTGAAATTTTCAAGCCAGCACATAAGGATTCAGCTGTTTGTCTTTCAGTTTATTGCTTACAATTTACTTTACCACTCCAATCACCAGGAGATTCCAAACATACTGAGCCAGCTCCAGAGGCCCACTAAAGCTGTTTTGTTTGGGGATTTTTTTGGGGGGTCAGTCTAGTAATGTATAGCAACCTTCAACCCCCACTTAAAGGGGCCCTGGAACAAACCTCCAATATAGGGCACTTTTGGAGTGGCATAGAATTGGCATAGACACTCTAACATCAACTCACACCAGTGTCTGGTGTATTAAAGGGCTGTGTCTAGACTGCATCCCTTTTCCGTAAAAGGGATGCAAATTACACACATCGCAATTGCAAATGAAGGGGGAATTAAATCCCCCCTGCTTTATTTGCATAAACATGGCTGCTGCTTTTTTCCAGCTCGGAGCTTTGCTGGAAAAAAGCGCCAGTCTAGATGGGGATCTTTCGGAAAATAAACCCTTTTCCGAAAGATCCCTTATTCCTCTTAAAATAAGGAATAAGGAATCTTTTGGAAAAGGGTTTATTTTCCGAAAGATCCCCATCTAGACTGGCGCTTTTTTCCAGCAAAGCTCCGATTCGGAAAAAAGCGGCAGCCACGTTTATGCAAATGAAGCGGGAGGGATTTAAATCCCCGCTTCATTTGCAATTGCGATGTGTCCAATTTGCATCCCTTTTACGGAAAAGGGATGCAGTCTAGACACAGCCAATAAGTATATGTATTTCATTGTTACTTTGGGAACTAAAGCCCTTGCCTGAAACAATTACTGTATTGCCCTGCTCTAAGAGGCCTCATGCCTCCACAATCCTTGGCTGCTGGAATGGTGTCCTGGGCCATAAGCTGCCTCGTATAATACATTACTGTGGGGGACCAGACATGGCAGTCCCAGAGATGGTAGAAAGTGCATTAGTTACTTAAGACACTCTTGTACTCACAGGACCCGTGTTGCATATGGACACACAGCAATCAGCCTAGGATCTGACACACAGTATGTTGAACCTGATCCTGAAGCACTTGATGGAAAATGCCAGTTAACATTAATGGGAGTTCCACGTATGAAAGTGTTGTAGAATTGAACAGTGTTGGTGTCTGTTCCATTATTGATGCCCATGCACATATATTGTCACTAGAATCATAGAATACTAGGACTGGAAGAGACCTTGAGAGGTCATCGAGTCCAGTCCCCTGCCCTCACGGCAGGACCAAATACTGTCTAGACCATTCCTGATAGACATTTATCTAACCTACTCTTAAATATCTCCAGAGATGGGGATTTCACAACCTCCCTGGGAAATTTATTCCAGTGTTTGACTACCCTGACAGTTAGGAACTTTTTCCTAATATCCAACCTAAACCTCCCTTGTTGCAGTTTAAGCCCGTTGCTTCTTGTTCTATCCTCAGAGGCCAAGATGAACAAGTTTTCTCCCTCCTCCTTATGCCACCCTTTTAGATACCTGAAATCGGCTATCATGTCCCCCCTCAATCTTCTCTTTTCTAAACTAAACAAACCCAATTCTTTCAGCCTTCCTTCATAAGTCATGTTCTCTAGACCTTTAATCATTCTTGTTGCTCTTCTCTGGACCCTCTCCAATTTCTCCACATCTTTCTTGAAATGCGGTGCCCAGAACTGGACACAATACTCCAACTGAGGCCTAACCAGCGCAGGGTAGAGCGGAGGAATGACTGTGTCTTACTCACAACACACTTGTTAATACATCCCAGAATCATGTTTGCTTTTTTTGCAACAGCATCACACTGTAGACTCATATTCAGCTTGTGGTCCACTATAACCCCTAGATCCCTTTCTGCCGTACTCCTTCCTAGACAGTTGCTTCCCATTCTGCATGTGTGAAACTGATTGTTCCTTCCTAAGTGGAGCACTTTACATTTGTCTTTATTAAACTTCATCCTGTTTACCTCAGACCATTTCTCCAATTTGTCCAGATCATTTTGAATTATGACCCTATCCTCCAGAGCAGTCACAACCCTCCCAGCTTGGTGTCATCTGCAATCTTAATAAGCGTACTTTCTATGCCAATATCTAAATCGTTGATGAAGATATTGAACAGAGCTGGTCCCAAAACACACCCCTGAGGAATCCCACTTGTTATGCCTTTCCAGCAGGATTGTGAACCATTAATAACTACTCTCTGAGTACGGTTATCCAGGCAGTTATGCACCCACCTTATAGTAGCCCCATCTAAGTTGTATTTGCCTAGTTTTATTGATAAGAATATCATGCGAGACAGTATCAAATGCCTTACTAAAGTCTAGTATGAAGCACAGAATCCTTTTCACTTGTGCAAAGCTAGATTAAACTGACATTGTTCAGACAACCTATGGGAGAGTGAATGAGATAAGAGTCCTTCAATCAGAGAATCAGAGAATACTAGAACTGTAAGGAACCTTGAGAAGTCATCAAGGCCAGTCTCCTGCCCTCATGGCAGGACCAAGCACAATCTAGATCATCCCTGACCGATGTTTATCTAACCTGTTGTTAAATATCTCCTGTGATGGAGATTCCACAACCTTCCTAGGCAATTTATTCCAGTGCTAAGGCACCCTGACGGTTGGGAAGTTTTTCCTAATGTGCAACTTAAACCTCCCTTGCTGTAGTTTAAGACCATTGCTTCTTGTCCTATCCTTGGAAGTTCAGGAGAATATTTTTCTCCCTTCTCCTTGTAACACCCTTTTAGGTACTTGAAAGCTATTATCGTGTCCCCTCTCATTCATCTCTTTTCTGAAACAAACCAAATCAAGTATTTCAGTCTTCCTTATAGTTAATGTTTTGTAGACCTGAGTGGTTCAAACAGTGACTGAGGAACTTTTTAAGGGTATGTCTACACTTGCACCCTATTTTGAAATAGGGATGCAAATGAAGACATTCAAAATTGCAAATGAAGCCGTGATTTAAATATCCCGTGCTTCATTTGCATAATCTCGTTATGGAGCTATTTCAAAATTTCACTACTTAGAAATAAAATGCACTGTGTAGACACGTTATTTCAAGAGAAAACCCTTCTCTCAAAATAACCCTTATTCTTCATAAAATAAAGTTTAACAGTTATTTTGAGAGAAGGATTTTCTCTCGAAATAACACATCTACACAATGTGTTTTATTTCGAAATTGTGCTATTTCGAAATAGCACCATAACGCGATTATGCAAATGAAGCATGAGATATTTAAATCCCGGCTTCATTTGCAATTTTGAATGTCTTCATTTGCATCCCTATTTCAAAATAGGGTGCGAGTGTAGACATACCCTAAGAGCTCTGTGAATTGCTGAGTGCATTCAGCTCCCTTGAAATGGATTTCAATGGGAGCTGAAAAGGCTCAGTTTCACATGGAGAATGAGCTTTCACTGAGTGCTTTTGGTGGAGGTCAAACAGGCTCTGTGAGAGTATTACCCCAAATGCTGAGTATTGGTGAGGAACTTGGTGATTTGGCTTTGGTCTCAAATGTCCCCAAACTGAAGACATTTGAGTTCTGAGGTTTGGATATATGCTCATCTCTGTGATGCCTGGGAGCTTCTCCAGACCTACAGTGAAAAGAAGATCAGTATTAATCTCCATTTACTAACATTTTAATTAGGACAGCTGTAGTTTTGTTCTACAGTCATTTGTTATGTGAGTTCTACATGGCTTCCATGGTGGTTATCTCTTGGTTCAGGTCTCACCTTAAGTATTCTATGTTTTTTCTAGCAGATTTTACTAGAATTATTTATTTAGTGAATTATAATTCACTGATTTACTGTTGTCTCTGTCCCATTACAAACTGACATGCATGCATGCTTAAGAAAGAAAATGAAAATTAAGATAAGACCTGCTGGGACAAGTATCTGTCCTTTCCAGTCAGCACCCTTGCACAACAAATTAAAGGGACCGCCAACTGTCTGTAACCTAAATAAGGAAGGTCAAAGAAGGTCAGTTTGTAGTTATGAAAACACTAACTACAACCCTTAATTTGTGGTGAAACAAGCAGGCTATGTCTACACTGATGCGGTCTTGCGCAAGAACGGGAGGTTTTGTGCAAAAACTTGCTGCCTGTCTAAACTGCACGCGCGTTATTGCACAAGTAAATTTACAGTACAGCGTCTGAAATCAGGGCTTCTGCACGAGAACTCTGATGCTCCTGCTCAGGAAGAAGCCTTCTTGCACAAGTGTTCTTGCGCAAGAGGCCAGTGTAGACAGGCAGCCAAGAGTTTTTGTGCAAGAACCAGCCTCCTAGGAAAAAAGCCTAGTGGCTGCTTGGACGCTCCATACCCACACTCGCAGCACCAGACTTCCTGGTTACTGGAGCCCCCTTAAAGGCACACGCAGCCTGCAGAGGCCATACGGCAACAGCACCTCTGCCATCCAGCTCTCCTGCACGGTTCTGCCCTGCTGCAGCTACAAGCCTCGAGAATGTCTGCTCCTGGGGGGCACCAGCAATCTGCACCCTCCTCCCAGCAGCCATCCCAGTGTTTGTAGAAGGCCCCGAGGGGCATCAAGAGGTGTGCCCCATCCTGGTCCCCAGCCGAGGTGGAGGCCCTGCTTGACCTGTGGGGCAATGAGGAAGCCCTCCATGATCCCCGTGCCCATCAGCGGAATGCCAACATCTTCCGCTGCATGGCCCAGGCACTCTCCCATCAGGGATATCCAGCCTGGACCCTTGAACAGGTCCGGGCAAAGGTGAAGGAGCTGTGCCTGGGCTATGTCCGGGCCACCGAGGGCCAGGGTGCAGGAGCCAACACCTGCCCCCACTATGACTGGCTCCACACCATCCTCGGGAAGACGGCAACAGAAGGCCTCTCAGTGCTCATGGACACAGGAATGCACCCCCCCATCACCAGGCCAGTCGAGACAGAGGAAGAGGCTGAGCTGCCTACGGAGCCTGGGTTGGAGGAGGACGAGAATGACGAAGGCAACACTGTCACCCTCCACATTGAGACGGTGCCGAGCAGCCAGGAGATCTCCTGGGCATCGTCGGAGGCCGGGGAAGGATCCTCTGGTGAGTGTTGTGCTTTTCATTCACAAGGGTTGGGGTAGACGGGTGCCCAGGGTGGAGGAGGAGGGAGTGTCACTCAGGCAGTTCGAGCTGCATACTGTGTACCAGTATGCAGCTTGTGCAACCGCTTGCAGCCTGACTATGTGGCATGTGGACATGGCAGGCAGCTGCAGGGTGCACCTGGGACTGTGCTGCTTGCACATGTCCATATTGGGAGGCAAAAGGGGTGCCGGCTGGAAGCAGCCAAGGCCCCAAGAGCTCAGGCCAGACCCCACAACTCCCGAAGGGTGCCACACACAGACAGCACGCAGCCATGCCTGGCTGTGATCCACAGCAGCTGCTCCTGGGAAAACCACAGTGAGCCAGCCCTGTGAGCACAGCCCCCACTGAGCCCATCACTTGCTCCCAGCCCCTAGGCTGGCCCCTGAGGGAAGCCCCTCACTGCAGCCACGCACTTCCCTGGGCTACTTCTCTGAGGGCTAGCAGGAGGGAGAGGGGGGAAGTGATTGGCCTCGCCCTAGGGCCACTTGAGTTTTGCTGCAAGGACGGTACACTCCCCAGTCACCCTTGGCTCTGTAACCGAGGACATCACTTGACAGGGGTCCGAGAGCCCAGACCGCATCTCCCTTACTTGCTCTCATGCAATGTGGGGATTTGTCTTGCTCCTCTTCAAACTCTGTGAATAGTCCTAAGCCTTCACAGCCTCCCTGGCAAGGAGTTCCACAGGTTAACAGAACACATGCCAAGGGGCCAGGACATAGACAAGGGGTTACAATCCATGGAGGATCACTTTATTCCAGGGGGAGTCCTGTATGCAAACATAAACACAGGGGGGCTGAGTGGGTCCAAGCCACAGTACTGTGTTGTCACCTGGGCTCAGGGTGGAGTGCATGGGGTGCAGGGACAGTGTGGGCAGGGCTGCCTGACCGAGCCAGCATTTCCTCTGTTTTCTGCAGCACGACCATCCAGGAGCGAGGGACCCTCCAGCCCTGTGGTGGCAGCAGCACCCCCAATGGTCCAGGCACCAGCCCAGCGGGTCATGGAGCAGGACCAACTCCTCCGGCACGACATCCAGACCATTGAGCGCATTGAGGTGGCGATCACGCACAAGATCGACGCCGACCTGGAGTGGCGCCAGCAGGCATGGGGGCAGTTCTTGCACCGGTATGATCACATGTGCGATGCGATCACCACTCTGACATCGCACATTGGTCAGAGTGGTGATCGCACTATGACATGGCATTGCCGCATGCACCTGCCCTCCTTGCTGTGCCCATGCCCTGGCCCCTCCAGCTGCCCCTCCTGCTGCCCCTCCAGGCGCCCCTCCTGCTGCTGCCCTGCCCCCACCTGCCCACCTCCCCGTGATGCCTGCCCCAATATGGCCTGAAGGCCATCCAGGCCTCCGCCCTCACAGAGGCACTGGCAGAAGCTGCCCCTCCCACCAGTAGCTCCCCCTCCCAGTTCAGAGCCCCCTCCTTCCTCCCCTCCCAGTTCAGAGCTCCCTCCCTCTTCCCCCTCCTGGTTCAGAGCCTCCTCCCTCCTCCCCCTCCCAGTTCAGCGCCCCCTCCCACTGCCCATCCTTCTTCCCAATTGTAAATAAAAATAAAAGTTTAATGGTTGTTTGAAAAAAAACTGTTTTGTTTATTGTGAGGTGAGGGGAATGGGGGCGGGAAGGGTTGGGAATGGGAGGGCGATGAAAATGGGAGACAGAAGCGACCCTACTGTGGGACCTGGGAGAACATCTCCTTCAGGGCTTCCCAGATGTGCACCCCATCATGGTGCGCCTGACAGATGGCAGCTATGAGGGGCTGTTCAAATTCCTGGCCCTCGGCTGCCATCCACTCCGGGAGGAAGGCTTCCCTCTTCTGCACACAACACGCAGCCACTACTTCTGGTATGTTCTGCTCACCCATCTCGAGCCGAGTGAGCAGACAACGAAAGAATGCCTTCAGCCGGCCAAAGGCGCACTTGACCTGGATGCGGGTCCGGTTGAGGTGATTGTTGAAACGTGCTCGGTCGGGGTCCTTCCAGCCTGTGTATGGCCACATCAACCAGGGCATCAGGGGGTAGGCCATGTCCCCCACAACACAGAATGACATGGGCACATCCCCAACAGTAAAGTCCCGCTGGGGGAAGAAAGTGCCCACCTCCAGCCTGTGAAATAGGCGGAAGTTTTTTAGGATGCGGGCGTCATGTGTCCTGCCAGACCACCCTGCATAAATGTCAGTGAAGTGGCCACGGTGGTCCATGAGGGCCTGGAGCATGATGGAGAAGTACCCCTTGCAATTGATAAACTGGGCCGCTCAATGCTCCGGGGCACGAACGGGGATGTGGGTCACATCCTGGGCTCCCCTGCAGCTTGGGAACCCCAGAGCAGTGAAGCCAGCCACCATTGCATCCACGTCCCAAAGGTGGATGACTCCCTAGAGCAGGATGTCATTGATGGCACTAACAACCTGAAGAAGGGTTCACAGAAACACATGGAATGCACCGAATGAGGCAAGGTAAGTGCATGATCCCTTGGGGGGTGCCTACCCCTCTGCAATGCCCTCTCATGCCCTCTGTCCCCAAACACACCAGGGCCCCCTCACCCCTGAGCCCCCCCCTCCACCAGCATGTCTGTGTGAGGGAGGGATGGCCCAAACCCCTGGGTGATGGGGCTTCCCCCACTCTTTCCCCCCCCAGCCATGAGTCTTTCCTTCCTCTGGGCAGGGAGTGCAGCACCCCCCCCCCCCAGGACTTACCTGCATCAAGACAGCACAGATGGTGGACCTGCCCACCCCAAACTGATGTGCCACCAAGCGGGAGCTGTCCAGGGTAGCCAACTTCCAGAGGGCGATGGTGACCCTCTTGTTGACGGGGGGGGGGGGGGGGCCCCGCAGCCGGGTGCTACATCTCTGGAGTGCAGGGGTGAGCCAGGCACATAGCTGCAGTAACGTCTGCTTTCACATCCTGAAGTTCCGGAGCCACTGTGGGTCATCCCATTGCTTCAGGACCAGCCAGTCCCACCAGTCGGTACTGGTGTCCAGTCTCCACAAATGCCCCTCCATGGTCGGGTGGGGATGCCCCAGGGACGCCATTGCATCCGTGAAGAGGGAGTCCAGCTTGAGCTCAGACTTGAGGTCCTGAAGGAGTAGTGGAGCAGCATGGAGCAGAAGTTGCAGGCACTCCAAAATGGCCGTGTGGGGCCAGAGCAGGCACAGGGTCACCCCTGGCTCCATGGCACAACAGTAATAAGGCCAAAGTCCCCAAAGGCACTTGGGAAGAAGCTGTGGTGTCCAAAGAGGCCGAGGGCAACCACAAGTAAAACTGCTATGGCTGTCAGTCCCTGCAAGAGGTCCCCAGAACAGAGCAGGAGAGAAACAGCTGTCCAGGGAGATCCCTTTAAGCATGTGTCTCACAGGAGCTCCAGCCCCCGTCCTCGGAAAGTCCTGGTGCCCTTTTGCCCTCTGCCAAGTAGTTCCGGGCTGCAGCTTTTGCGCAAAAGCGTCCTGCCAGTGTGGATGCTCTCTTGCACAAAAGCGCATGCTCTGACGATGCGCCGTGACCAATGTAGACGCTTTCTTGCGCAAGTACTTTTGCACAAGAACTCTTGCGCAAAACAGTACTTGCGCAGAATGTGCCACTGTAGACGTAGCTGCACTGTTTCTCAGAATTAGAAAGTGAAAAATCATTATGAAACTGTACATTCTGATTTCTTTGCAATATACCCTCAAAGATTTCAAGTAGGGTTTGATCACGCAGTTTCAGTGAAGTCCAACTATAAAAAAACAAAAATCAAATTACAGGTTTGTGAGGATTCTCAGGCAGTGTTCAACAGCATGCCACAGTAGCTTTCCTATATTGCCTGGATACTGGCTAGACACTAGAAAGTTTTTGCAGAATCTGAAATTATAAAGGAATATATCCTTGTAGCTAATGATATATCATTATAAAAAATGATAAAGTACTAGTGATGAAGATGAAAACCAGTGTACTTAATGTTGGGTGTTCAGAGAACTTCAGACTATCACAGTTTTGAAAATGAAGAGAAAAATTCAGATACTTGCATAAACTAGTGATAAATCAATTTACTTTATTTTGTCCTAATATGTAGCTTTGTTAAATATTGAGTTACTGTTTGCTACAAGATAGTTGATGTAAGAAGTCATTTTGAGGAATGTCAGATTCAAGCTATTTATAAGGGGCCACAGGAAGTAGATTTATAGAATTTTCCATACAACTTAGTGCATCCTCTTTTCAAATATCTCTTTCTGCTAGACGGTGAGTAAAATATTCCACATGCTATAAAGGACTACTATTAAAATGGTCATGCTGTCAATAACAGCTCTTCAGGAGACTTCTAGGGCTGCTGTGGTATTTTATTTCTCATTAAGAAATGTTTTTTAAAAAAATCTTTTTCAGTTCAAAAGCACATTTGATATTTTGTACAAGATTACAGAACAGAAATACAAACTGTACAATTCTTGAGTAAAATGAGCTGACATTAAAGTGGCATGTAAATGAGCATATGTAGTTAAGAGGAGAGGGACAATAGTCACAGTTAACAATAATTAGGATATTTTCTTTTTCTACTGGGATATATTCTCTCTTGTGACAGGTCATCCAACTGAGATGAACAAGCAATGCTCCTTAGGGTAAGGTTATTCCATAACTGTCCGCTGTTGGGTTTCTCATACCTTCCCCGGAAGGAACTGGAAACGCAGCTACTCTGAGTCAAAATAATGAACTGGATGGATTGTCTGATCTATAATAATGTTTATAATCCCGTGTCAGTCATTCTTTATGGAGATATTTAGTCATCTAAAAACACACTGTCTCTGTGAATCATAATATAACAATTATGGCTTCATAAGGAACCTGTACAGATAACCTGACATCTTCCAACAGGATCATGGCAGTTATAATACAAAGGGATATAGCACACTGCAACTATATCAGTGTGTCATGGTTAGTTCTTATTTTTAAAGGGATAACACTGCAGGACCCAGGGCAAGGTGGGGGAGGTGGGAGCTGGCTCCTCCCCTTGGAAGAGGTAGAACGTTGGGCAGAAGGGGCAGAACTGGAGGCAGACAGCTCTCAGAGCCATGCTCCTGTGCTGATTGAAAGGGGCTCAGGGCTCCAGCTAGGGTTGCCAGATACTTTCACAAAAAAAGGGGGGGAACAAACTTTGTTGACCTTTAAATCCCTATATTCCCTGCTCCCCCTGCCCCCGACAGACGTGGCAGGGGAAAAATGCCCCCACCGGCCTTCTGTCCAACAAAAACAGAAAATACCAGACATTTTACATGTCCGGTATTTTCTAGTGTTTTTTTGTTTTCCAGGCATGGGCCACAAATAGCAGACTGTCTGGATGAAAACCGGACACCTGGCAACCCTACCTCCAGCTGCTGCTGTTACCACTGTGGCAGCAGCAGTGGTCAGAGACCCAGCCCCCTTTGGCTCGCTGGGCCTTGGTGTAACTTCTCTCTTTCTTCCACCCTGTCAGCAGGCTTGGTAACACCAAATACCCCAATTTCATATAATTTAATTGTGCTGAATACTGAACAACATCCAAGGCATTGATATTTCTAGATTTAGTGTTCAAATTGTTAAAATGCTGTTCTACAATGTATAACACAATATGTTTGATGGGGCTTTTTTAATTAAAGTTATCTTCAGCATGAAGATTGATTGCTGCCGGTCCCTCTTCCATGGTCATCTTAAAAGCTACATCCTAGACATGCCATTGCAGACTGTGGTAACTTTTTGATCCAAAACTCAAAGACAGTTACCTTCACAATAGCAATTTCTGATCAAAAGCAAACTATTATTGAATAATATTGATGGGGCAGGATAAATGCACTAAAAAATAAAACAGGGCCAGATCCTTTCTAACTCATTGTTTATACATAATCCACCCCTAATTGAGCAAATATCTGTTCTTATCATACCAGCATTAATTGCTGCAGAATTTTGTCCCCTATTTATGAAGAAATAGTTAAAACATATTGCTGTTGAGTAATATGTGGCCATGCCTTTAAATACATACAGAGAGAGAGAGGAAGAGAATGACATATTTTTCTAATCCCTTTTCTGACAATATCACACTTTAAATTAAGTCATGTACAAGTGCCAATAGCACTAGTTGTTTTTACGGTAATCAAGTGTTAGTCCTAAAACACAAGGAAAATAATATGTTTGATTTGTGCGTTTCCTTTGTTCATGACATCTGTAGTGTTTTCTGCATCTTCCCACTCAGTACTCTCAAAATATTTGGATCCACTTGCACCTGTGAAGCTGTTTACTCAGCTATGAACACAATTATGACATGCAATAGCAGTTGCTTTTCAAATAAACATCTGGAAAACCGTCTGGGTGCAGCGTTGATTCAGATATTGGCAGACTTTATAAAGATTGTTAATGACAAGAACTCTAATTCCTTTCTCTGTCTTTTGGCCAGAATAATAAATTGAAAAATAAAAAGTGAAATTCTTAAAACTTGTGAACATTGGCTTGTTTGTTAGCCATTGAAATACTGTCCCTAGAAACTTTATTAAAATAGTGCATGTTATAAAATCTTTGTTTTGCACCAATAAATCAATGCAATGACTAATATTTGTGTACTAGGTTCATTTATAACAATTATTGTACATATGCCAGAGCTAGGTGTTTACCCTATTTGTTACTTCAAAGAGAAAATGCACAGTAAGTATTGCATCTAGATCCTAAAATAATCCCAAGAATCATACTACTGAACACTCGGAGATTTTAATTTTATCCCATTATTGTAAGTGTCCATAGTGTTTGCAAGTTTCCGTGAATTGTTCTGCTGGGAATAGGTTATTCATACTGGACACAGTGGATAAAGAATTCAACAGGAGCATAATATAAATAATGTTCATGTCCAAACCTGTAATATGTGGGCCTTCTCCTATAAATCTTAAATCTTGGTCCCATAAATATCTTTGGATGACTTCAACTCCTTTGGCAAACATGCCAAATGTCCATCAGAATGGACATCACCATTGTGCTGGACAGAGTATGAGGGAAACCAAGTAATCTAGAATATAGGCAAAATAGGCTGCAACTCCAATAAGTAATCCATCTGAGAAGTATCCAGAGATAATTTGTCCATTGTAAGTCACCCTTCCTTTGTAATCCATTCCACCAGATGAAGGGCTGCTATCATCCATACACACCATTAACCTCATAGACTTAAAGGTCAACAGGTCATCATGATCATATAATTTGAGTGCCTGCATGTTACAATCCACAGAACCTCACTTACTCACTCCTGTATTAGACTGCTAACCTATGGCTGAGTTACTGAAGTCCTCCAATCATGATTTAAAGACTTCAGGTGACAGAGAATCCATCATTTACACTAGCTTAAACCTGAAAGTGACCCAGCACCATGCTGCTGAGGAAGGCAACCCTAATCCCCACGGTTTCTGGCCATCTGAACCAGGGGAAAATTCCTTCCTGATCCCAGATATAGTGATCAATAAGCTCCTGAATATGTGGGCAAGACTCACCAGCCAGACACCCAGGAAAGAATTCTCTGTAGTAACTCAGAGCCTTCTTTACCTAGTGCCCCATCATTGGGCATTGGAGTTATTGGCTTCTAACCGTCACATTGTAGTCATTGTAGGTAGCCCTCCATAAATATATCCACCTGTCTTGAAGCCAGTTGGGTCTTTTGCCCCTACTGCTCCCACTTGAAGGCTGTTCTAGAACTTCACTGGTTAGAAACCTTTGTCTAATTTCAACCCTAAATTTCTTGATGACCAGTTTATATCCCTTTGTTCTTGTGTCCACACTGGTACTTACTTTAAAATGCAACTTAAATAATCTGGTCCCCACACCATAGCTCCCTCCCTCACTGCCCTCCTTCATCTGGAGTTAAAAGAGTGGGAAAGAGGAGGTTGTCTCTGGTCTTTAGCAACCCCAACCTCAACCCCCAACTTCGGGTGACCTTGTGGGTCTCTTGCTAGATCCTTTTAAGGAATTTAGCACATTACTGATACAGGTAGTTTCAGATGATGTCACAATTAATCTTGGGACAAAATCCTGATTCCACCTTTATTGTCTTTATCCTATCTCTTTACTAAATCCCAAACTCTTTGTCCTATATATAAGTGGCTTCTCCCATGCAGAATGGGCCCCAGAACTGGAGGAAGGGCAGTTTGGTGCAGTTCAGATCTGGAGATGGATCCCAGCTTATTGAAAGACTCCCACTTCTGTGTAATGGTGAACTAAAATAATTACTCCAAACATCCCCAAACCTTGGTGAAGTTCAGAAATTGAACCAGACTTCGAACCACAAAACCATCTCTATTCCAAATCTCATATGTGTGGCATTTTAAGACATTTTAAGTCAAGATCTTGGCTGTCCACTTAATGGATTGCAGGACAGTATTTCAGATTGATTTTCATGCTGTGAAATTAATCTGAATACAATAGCTTCTTTCAAAGGCCAATGAAGTTCTTGTAGTACAAAACATTTGGATTTTACAGGAACTTCAGTTGGCTATCTGGATAGAATTATACATATCTATCTATCTATCTATCTATCTATCTATCTATCTATCTATCTATCTATCTATCTATCTATCTATCTATCTATCTATCTATCTATCTATCTATCTATCCTGTACCTACAGGGCTGAGTTCTGATTTTAGTCAGCTGAAATGACAAGATATATGATAGTAATACCTCCGCCCCTTAGGATTTCAACTGAACTTCCTTGGAAAATAGAAGGAATAGAAAAATAAGCATTTTAGAAAGAATTAAAAATGGAATAAAAATAGGCATCTGGAAATGTTACAATTACTGTAGAAATCTTGAAAAGGATATAAAAATACAGACAGGAGTTTTGGACAGTTGTGTTGGATAAAACTGTAAGTTCAGCAGAACAGAGCAAAGCTTCTAAGGAATAGTTTTAAATGTCTTTTCCCTCATAACTAGATTATTCAGTACAATGTCATTTGCTGCCACTGACATTTTCTTTAAAGTCATAAAGGCCTACATAGTAATAAAAGGGCTCAGAATAAAATTAGGAATATCATGTATAAATTATCTTTAACCTTAGCTTCATTTGGACTGTGACTTTTTAGACCTGATCAATTTTCATGAAACTATCCACATAAAACTGTGAAAAAATATTTGATCCTTGGCTCTCATAAAGCTAGTTGTAACAAGCCTGGTACTTTCTTGATACTTAATGGTGCTGTTGGTGTCTGTCTCTGTGGGCAATTCTGTAAAGCAGGGGATAATTTTGAGATTTAATATAATTTCTCGGAGCATTGTTAGGGAAAACATCTACATAGATATGCATATTTTATATAAGTGCTGTGCAGTCAAGGACATTCCATGTTTACTAAATTTTCTGCTTAGTTTGAAAAAAGAACTCACTCATTCATATAATTTTAAGGATATGAATTCTAAAATTAGAAATTAGGTGTACTGAGTACAATGCTATTTTCCATTTATTTTTAATTAAGGAATTGCTAAAGAATTTTAACACGTGGGGGCCAAATTCTGCTCTGTTATGCCAATGTAAATGAGGAGTTATTTTCACCTATGATGTATATGAAGTGCCATTTGCAGAAAATGTTGGGTAATTTCCTACAATTTGTTAGACTTCTTTAAAATGTACTGTGATGTGCCTTCTCTATGTAGTTCTGTAGAAAGCCTATAAACTATCATACAAGATCAACAAACTCCCATAAAATGTTCCACAGGGATCCAAATATCTAGAAAGAATGGTAGGTGTAGTTACCTTGTACATGGCATACCATTTATTCTGTCAACCACATATGAAAAGGACAATGAAAAGGACAAGAATGTTAATCACTGGCCCAGGGAAACAATAAAACACTTGTTTTGATTAAAAAAAAGTTTATAAACTTTGAGATAGCATAAAATGTTCAGACTTCTCTTTGAAACCTCTGCCTATAAGAAATCAGCCAGCTAAAGGTAGTATGAAAGTAAGACTGCATGATGTGGCACTGTATCTGTTCACCCTTCTTTCCTTGTCTTCTCAGTCTGTAAACTAATAAGAGTTTGTTTTTACTACATGGTGGGTCGATGCTACAGCAATTGATCCACTGGTGGTCGATTTATCATGTCTGCTTAGATGTGATAAATTGACCTTTGAGCACTCTTGCATTGACTACAGTACTCCATCAGCCTGAGAAGAGTAGCCAGAGTCGATGGGAGAGTCCCTCTGACCTTACCATATGGAAGATACAATGGTAAGTATGTTGACTTCAGCTATGCTATTTGTATAGCAAAAGCTAGATCGATGAAGTGGAGTAGTGCAGACAAGGCCTTTATTAAGAACAGGTATTGTGTCTTCATACGTATTTGGGCAGCATGCAAGAGAATGGGGGTCCAGGCCTAAAGGGGACCTGTACACATTGCTTTAATGTAAACTTTAAGTAATAATGATAATAAAATACTATCCACCTAAGTTTATCTGTGTCTTACTGCAATGATTTTAATTAATAATTGTAATCCACATACCTAATGTGGTTCACCGTCCCATCCAGCTGGCTTCCAGCCCATGCTGTAGAGGTGTCTTGTTCTTATTTGTTGCTGTGGTTTAGGTGCCACTGCATGGGAATGTGAACCACACTAGGTATGTGTAGGTTACATAATTATCTATTATTTTTGCTGTATGTAGTATTTTGAACCCCATGGTATGTTCAATACAGCATTCTAAGCACTCTCTTATAAATAGCTGTTATGCACAGATTTAAATTGCTACCATAGAATGCCATATTTAATGCACACATTTTATTGGCTCTAATAACCCAATAATTATGCTACAAATTCTTGAGTTTAATTTACTGGTACCATATCTATTAAGTAGATAGATAGAAAGGAGTCCTATAACAGTACCCATTGGTCAGCAGTCCTGTTGGTAGGTAAGTACTCCACTTAATAAAACAGAGCTATAGTGCCTATTTTTTTTTGTAAGAAAAAAGTGAGTATGCTTCCAATCCTGCTAGATGCTTTGCTCCACTTCCCATTTACTGCATAGGATCCACAGTGCCTTTCTATCCTGTAGAACCCTCTTTATGAGTGATTCTAAGATGAAAGTGGGATACAAGAGATGAAGAGGGAAGCATGGGGCTCCCTGTGGATAGCTGTTGCCTCTGCCAGTTCTCCTGAGATTTGTGGACGTCTTAGGGAAAGTGCAGATTCTGCGACCAAATTCTCTTCCCATTTAATATAGGAAAATCCTGTGGATAATCTCCTGGGACTCAGGAGATCTGAATTCAGTACCTGGCTGCACTACAGATTACCTGAGTGACCAGGAGTAAGCTATTTAACCTATGTTTCAGCTTCCCACCTATGACATGGAGATAATACTGTCCTACCTCACAGAAAGGTTGAAAAGTTATATTTGTTACTATCTGTGAAATATTTTATATATTATGGAGCTATATATGCATATAATAATATATAGATGTTATGGAGAAGGCAAATAGGTACACAGAAAGAGATGCTGAACTAGTAGATGAAAATCTGCCTCTCTCAAGTTAAATTCAGGCACTCCCAAAGTAATTTTATTACTAGAGAAGAAGCAGGAGTTAGGTATCTTTGTTCTACAAAGCAGCATCTTCAATTGTATAGTAATTTAGAATGGATCAAATGCTCATCTTGGATTCTGATATCCATTTGGTTATTCCAGATTACACTAGGTTGAAATCTGTTTCCAAGTCATGGATAACTTAGAAAAGAATAATTTTGAATGCTGTTGGATCAATGTGCTAATAGACTCTCCAGCACCCATCATGAAATACAGACATGCAGCCAAGTTTTATGCAGCTCCCTGACCAATCTCAGCCACTGGTTTCGACAGGTATTGTTGTCCAAAAGATGAAGTTTGTGGTTCTGCAAATGGTTTGAAAACATTCAAAATAGCTCATTAGAATTTTGTTTAAACTGTCACACACTGTATTGCACAAAGCTTGGCAATTATGGGTAAGGTCTTACTCACCCAAGTAGTTTCAATGCTTTCAGCATGAGGATTGAATAACAGCACACTAAGGCTACGTCTACACTGGCCCCTTCTTCGGAAGGGGCATGCTAATTTTGAAAGTGGGAATAGGGAAATACGCGGGGGATTTAAATATCCCCCGCGGATTTAAATAAACATGTCCGCAGCTTTTTTTCCGGCTTGGGGAAAAGCCGGAAAAAAGTGTCTAGACTGGCCCGATCCTCCAGAATAAAGACCTATTCCGGAGAATCTCTTATTCCTACTTTGAATAGTAGGAATAAGAATAAAAAAAGCGGCGGACATGTTTATTTAAATCCCGTGGGGGATATTTAAATCCCCCGTGGATTTCCCTATGCTGACTTACCTGATTTGCATCCCCTTTCCGGAATTTGTGGCCAGTCTAGACGTAGCCTGTCAGTGTTCCAGGATACATCCGGTATCCCTAAATAGCTATTCCATGTCTTCACAGCATACCTGTTATTTCAAAAGATATTTTGAAATAATGGGCATACTAGTCTGACGTCCCGGTAAACCTCATTCCATAAGGATTAAGGGATTTTTGGAATAGCAGTTCATTTTGAAATTTGGCGCTGTCTACACAGCATCAAATTAGGAAATAAGCTATTTCAAAATTAACTTGAAATAAGCAACGCAATTTGTGTAGCTCAAATTGCGCAGTTTATTTTGATCTAAAGGTACAGTGCAGAGGCACCCTAAGTTAAGTACTGGTGAATATGCAGCAAATACTGCTTTTTTTCACTATTGGCACAGAAGGCTTTACTGACAGAAGCCCTAGTGTAGTTTTACCGCTTGGGAAGGTTAAGATTAATGGGTCCCATGTGAGGCTGCATACCCTCTATACACTGTGAAGACCAGCTCCTTGAAGACACCTTACAGAACAGGGTTTTGGGGGCACACAGGAGGAGGCACAGAGAGAGAAACTGAGGAATCTGTAACTTCATGCATCTTGTGGCCAGTCCTCCTCCTACTGCAGAGGTGACTCCAATTCGGAGGCTGCAGCATTGGAGAGCAGGTTTGCTGCTCCTCTGTAAGGTTGTGGATTTAGAATTGCTTTTTCCAGCATCTAAGTTGCCCTCCAGTTCACAACCTGATTGCTCAGACTGTGCTCTGGAGGTAGGATTAAGGGTTAAATAAATACATCCTGTGGAATTAGTATAATTTGATGCACTGATCTTGTTCTGGCTTTTTACTCCTGAAAGGGAAAAGTATCTCTTTTGATGCAGGCTTTTCAGAGATGTTCTCATATGCTAAGAGGAGAAATGTTAGAAAGGGACCCTTACTCCACAGTAACAATATTTGTTCAGACTTCCTCTAAAAAATGAACCATTCTCTGTGGGAAGTTCGATTGTATCAAAAATAAGTTCTTCCAGTGAAGCCATTAATAACATGAGTATCTTTAATCAATGAACCCTTTGTGTGGATGTAAATTTCCAAGAGATCCTCTTCATCAGAGCTGTGGAATTATTGCCCAGAGTCCCCTTCCTTAAGTAATGAAAAATCTTTTGTATGAAACAATGGATTCTAAGAGCAGTGGAGTCTCACTCAACTGTTTCCCAACCTTTAGACTCATATATATTTATGTCACAATGTGTTCTGAATCTTCAGCAGATCATGGGCTTGCAAACAATGGCCAGCTATTGTGGTTTCACTGTATACCATTTTGCAGTCATATTTATTTATATTTATTTTAATTTTCGAAATATGCAGCTCTTGAAAAAACAGGCTTGCTGGCTGTGTAATTAGATGCTTCATCACAGTGAAATATTGCCTTGGCATGTCCAACATTTTATAACTGGCCATTCGCATTGCTGGAATTGTGGTGCTCAAAGTAGAAATGCTGGTCTGTGAATCTGTTCTCATCATTAAAGGATTAGATCACTTCAGTTTTTCCATGGGTTCAGCACCAATGTCTCCTTTTACAAACAAATGGTGCCTCTTAACCTGCACCCAAGATTCTGTGGAAACGCTGTGAGAAAATGCTTCTTCATGGTGGTTTGGAAATAGTGTAGTGTGGTGACCTGAGTTAATACTGGTCCAATCTTGAGATGTCATTTGATTGGATCTTGTGCTGGGTTTTGGCATGTTATTCTATGTGATTTCAAAATAACTAGATTACAGTAAAATGTGCTTAAATTGCATAAGTTGTGCATGCTGAATTTATATATACTCCCTCTCCCCGAGTGTACCTAATGGGAAGAACCGGGGGCAAGGGCAGAGATTTCAGGAGTGTGAAAAAACATGGAACATGTGAAGATATGAAAATCAACATATTTGAAGCCAAACACGAACCTAAACAGCTAAAGCAAAATGCAGGACAATGTAGCACTTTAAAGACTAACAAGATGGTATATTAGATGATGAGCTTTCGTGGGCCAGACCCACTTCCTCAGATCAAAGGAATCTGAGGAAGTGGGTCTGGCCCACGAAAGCTCATCATCTAATAAACCATCTTGTTAGTCTTTAAAGTGCTACATTGTCCTGCATTTTGCTTCAACTACCCCAGACTAACACGGCTACATTTCTATCACTAAACAGCTAAGTTTAGATGTGGATTTGGATCTGGATCCAAAGTTTCTTGTATTTAAGGAGGTTCAATTTGTAAGATTTAAATCTGGAACTCTCTGTCTGGAAATGAAAAGAAAATAATTTGGGGAAACTGAAGGTAATCAAAATAGGAGGAGATGCTCTTTAAAAAAACCAAAAACCATCAACCACCTTTTTCATCTTTCTTGTTCATAGCACTTAACTGAAGAGTTGCAAAACCAGGAACATGCATAGTTTATGCATTTACAATTTCTTGATATATAAAGTATTGTTATGTGCTGTTGCCTGCTCCCTGCCTGTTAGGTACAGCAAGTAATGCAATCTTGCTGTCCCAACAAACAAACAAAACCACACAACTCTTCCTTCCCCTCTAACTCCCCATCTAACTCCAACTGAGTCTCAATATTTTCTTTTCATACAGACAGGCTTCAGAAATTATTTTGCCTGCACTGGGCTGAAAATATAGTTGAGGGTAAAAGATTTCAAAGGCAATTTTAATGAAAGTGGAAAACTGAAAGAGCAGAGGCACTATATTCTGTTAAATTTTACGTTTAAACTAAGGGGCTAGTCATAATTTATTCTTTCAAAGAAGTGACCTATAAGTAAAGAAGACAAAAATGACTCGATGATTAAAGACTTTAAATATTCTCTATAGTTGTGTTAGTACTACATGGTACTGGATATGTAATGCAAAGCAAAGTGTTTGAAATTTCTTCTAATTATGTTTGGAACCCAGACCATATCATGTCCTTAGGGAAGTATGTAGTGTATTACAGTGATGTGGAAGCTCTACTACACTTTTATTTCTGACAGCGATTTCCTTTTAAAACGCTTTCATATCTGAGGTTACAGTAAAAGATCCACAGACGGGAGGTGCATTTTATAAACAGATGATTGGAAGGATTGCATAAATATCTTGTTATGGAGTAATGTGATATTGATTTAAACAGGTACTTCCTTTGTATCACTTTGAAAACTCATTGCTTGGGAGAGTGCAGGGCAGTTTTATGTATTTTTTATTTATAATTTTGCTTGTTGCAAATACACATTCAATTTCTGAGGTGGCCTCCAGGGAATAGGAATTGTAAAGTCCTTATACCAATACAGTGCAATGCAACATGTTCAACCAATACAGAAAAAAACGTTTAAGGAATGACAGACAACAGCACTGTACAGCAATCTTTAAATGTAAAACTAAAGAGTTTGGAGTTATCACTGTTTAATAAGGAGAACTAGGATGCATCTACACATCAGGGCTTAACTCAAAATAAGCTACATAAATTGAGCTATGTCAATTGTGTCACTTATTTCGAAATTGGGAGTGTCCACACAGCACTTATTTCGAAATACAGCACTCTTCCTCTGATTTCCATTACTCCTCATACAATGAGGGTTACAGGAATCAGAGTAGAAAGTCCACCAGCATAACAGTATTTCAACATTATTTTGAAATAACTGCCTGCTGTGTAGAGGCAGACTAAGTTATTTTGAAATAACACTAGTTATTTTGAAATAATGTTGCTGTGTAGACGTACCCCTAGTTTTTCAGAATAAAAATGCTCCCATAGTTCTGCACCTTAATGGGGGTGGATCCTGAACAAAGAAATATGAAACAATAGTTGGGGAGATTATGCTGTTTGATCTGCCCTGAAGTTCTCTGGTGTGTATTCTGCAAGTAAAATACCCATTGATGTCCCAAGTGCCCAGATGGTGGTAGCAAAATTGTTTGGTGTGGAGAAACCTAGATAAAATGAGGTGGTGAGAAAGCAATAAAGACCCAACTTAATATATTTGTGAAAAGTTTGTGACCTTTCTGGGTGAAAGGCTGTAAATGTAAGGGTTATGACAAGTGACTGACATGCTCTTTAATGGACAAGCTGTCATGTAACAGGGCAATTCAAATGCAGTAAGCAATATCAAATGGATTTTTCATATGATAATGGAAGGAGCAGTGCAGATTGTTGTTTAGCTTTTTATTAATAATAATTTGTAAAAAAGGAATAACTTTAATTTATAGTCAGTCTTGAAGCTGAGGCCCACAATTAGTGAATTTGAACTTTGATGATTTTTGAACAGAGAATAAGAATTAAAATGTTAAGCATATTTCATGGAAGGTTATCTCAGTAACTAAAAACTATGGTAACGAATAGTCTTGCAGCACCTCAAAGACTAACAAAACTTGAAGATGAAGAAGTGGGTTGTGCCCACAAAAGCTCATGACACCATCTACATGTTTTGTTAGTCTTTATGGTGCTGCAAGACTATTAGTTGTTTTTTAAGTTTTTCCAGCTACAGACTAACTCGGCTACCCCTCTGAAGCTTAAAATTTATGGTGTAAATTTTCCAATTAAAAAAGTTTTCCAATACAGCCAATTTAATTTTACATTGTGTAGTTGTTATGTGCTTTCTAGGGAACTATAATGCCCACACAGGGCCTAAGTATTTGAGGCCTGATCCTCCTCCCTCTGAAATCATTGCAAAGCTTTGACTTCAATTGTCTGGGAAACAAGTCTTGCTAGGCCTTTATAGACTTAATTTTGGGATAAGATTCCCTTCTACCTAATGTATTTCAATGACTTTTGGCTGACACCACTGTAACAGCCTATCTTTGAGGTCAGTGTTCTGACATTTAGGAACGTAATCATAAAATGCCTGAAGTGCCCTTAATTCTTCTTCTGCTGCTTCTTCTTCAGTGGGGAAGGATCATATCATATCATATCATAGAATAAAAGTGGTACATGAAGCTATAAACCACATAGGAATTGCAATAATGGATCATACCAATCCATTTAGCCCAGAATCATGTCTTTCAATGCACCACATGCTTCAGAGAGGGTATGTCTACACTACCACCCTAGTTCGAACAGAACAGGGCAATTAGCGAGTGATCCATTTCCTGTCATTCAGTCCTGCTGTCCACTGGTGTAGGGAGATTCTGGGTGCCTCTGCTCCACTTAATATCATAGTAATCCTTGGCTGAATCACAGCATCCTTGGCTGAACTATACATTCCTGTTAGGATGAGCAGAAGGCCCTAGAAGCCATTTTAACCCCCTGTTTAATCCTGCACTGTGCTGGCTTCCCTCAACTCTCTTTGGAACTAGTGAGTGCTCAGCACCTTATAGGATCAGGCCCTGAGAAAGACATTGGTAGCCAAGACATTTGGTGGCCAAGGTGCTATTCACATGCAGAAAATGAACCCTAAAATAAATTCCTTATCTCTCACACTCACAGAGATCCCCTCTGCCTCAAAAACGCTGTTTTTCTTCTAGCATTTGACACAGGTCAGTAGCAGGAACTCCCAAGAGATTATAACTGTTCTGCAATATGCCAATGTATTCCCCCTCCTCCTTGGTATCAATTTTTCCATTGGTCCATTCCTGCAATTCTAAAATTCCTGAATTCTAAAACAAACAAATTACTCAAGTCTCAAAACTTAAAATGAACTATTTTAATGTTCACATACATAATCCATACAATTTAGCAAAAGGTTACATACCAAAAAGTATCCTGATTGCAAATATACAAAACCAAAACCGCCTTCTCGTTGTTTATCATAAGATTGCCATTGCTACAGAACCATGCGAGGTGCATATACAGAAGTTATGGTTGCTGAGCAACTATAAATGCACAAATTAATGCCTCAGAATAGTAGACTTAAAAAAACAGAAATGAGCATGGGCAACAACAATAATTACTGTGTTATTTTCTTCCCTAGTAAAAAAAACATATGCTGTAATGAAAATTATTCAATATGAGGTTTGTGATATTGTATTAATTTTCTGAAATGTATTTGACTTGAATTTACTCTGTTCTCACTACTCCCCAGGATCATTATAGTATCATCACTGGAAGCCAACTATTTGAACATTATGAAAAGATTTTACAAAGAGGATGTGAAGCATTAAGCAATGTAAGTTAACTCCAAGTTTATTTTTTCATATTTTAAAATGAGGAAATTCAGCTGATTTTTACAGTCTTGGATTGTCAGTGGAAAAACTGAAGTCCTATATTTATCCCCAAAACTTAGTACAGCATGATCAGTGAACAAGCTTCCCAACACTGCTGCACCCATGTGCTTTTTTTCCTCTTTATTGTAGAAGCCACATATTGGGGTGAGAAAGGTGCTAAGGCTCTGTGCCTAGCAGTTCTAAGCCCCTATGCTGAGACAGATGAGAAGGGTGCTAATTAATACCAATTGTGATGTTGTGTTTTGCAGTGAAGTTTTCCAGCAGGGACTGGACTGGGCCCACCAGTTTAATCTTAGAAAATTCATCAGTTTAAAAATAAATGAAATGAAATCATAGTATTTATATAACCTTTACAGTGGGGAAATCTAAGATGGGGCCTTTTGTGGTATCCTGAATGGCAGTGAGAAGAGAGGACTGAGTAATCCACACAGAGATATCAGTGCTATCTAAAAACTTAGAAATGAAGTTGCTGACGACTATGAGGACGTATATGAAATAGTCCCTCCTAGGACACTGGAAGTGGAGGGGAGAACATTAGAGCTCCTGTTATACCCCTCTTATTTATTTTTGGTGGGAAAGAGAGGTATCACAACGTTTGTCTTTTGCCAGAATATGCTGTCTCCTGTCCTTCTCCCAGAGCCTTCCATGCAGAATACTCTGCAACTCTGGGGCTTTAGTATTCTTCACAATCCCTCCATCAGGGCCAGCTCAAGCCATTCCTGTGCCCCGGGCAGCGGGCACGCAATGCATGCTTGGCTCCACCCCCAGGTGCATGGCGCATGTGCAGCCCCGCTCCCTCGTGCGCTGCACACCTTTCAGCTGCAATCGGGCACGTGGCACCTGATGGCAGCTCTAAGGGGCCCCATGCAGCCCCCAGCCTCGGGTGCACAGCACCTGATGGCAGCTGTAAAAGGCGCCGCACGGCACCTGATGGTAGCTCTAAGGGGCACCGCACGACTGGGCGCACAGCGCCCCTTACAGCTGCCATCAGGCGCCCCACATAGGTTGGTGCCCTGGGCAGCTGCCCGGCTAGCCCCCCCCCTTAATCCGGCCCTGCCTCCATGGGGGAGATACAGTGACCAAGACCTGGCCAAGACAAGTGGAATGCTCCCTAACATGCTAGGCTAATTGTGCTCTGAAAGAATACTTGCAAAATAAATTGCAATGTATGGTTTCTGGGTTACATTATTATATCAGGTGCTTCATAGACAATGCTGCCTATCGTTATTTGAATGACAAGAAGCCATAATCTGTAAAGATTACTACAAAGAAATCAGAGGTTTGTCTTGCTAATCACAGTGTGACTATTCTTGTACATTGCATCTGTCTATAAATGATCATCTGAATTTCTGAGATTATCAACTAAATGTTAGACTGATAATTCTTTAGAAATAAAACTCCATCTCATTTGTGCCAACATCACTGGTATACAGTGACAATGTCTGGAAAGGGCATTGTCAGACTTGTAAATATCCTTCCAATACATCCCTGCCACCCCACTTTGGTTCATACAATCCTCGTTAAACAGAACTATGGCGTTTTTTTGTTATTATTATTTCCTGCTTCCCTGCTAGGACTAAAATAAGGGTTAATCAGGCAATTTTTATTTGGGTTGCTTATTCCTAGTGACTAGTACTAATTGTGCAAAGTTAGCAGCTACTGTAGGGTCTCTTTCCTAATGTTTCTTCGCTGGATAACAAATACAGTATTGTACGACAATTAGTTTTATACAAATATTTTATCACGTTTGTATTTTAATATATTTAAAATTGTTCTAAAATCTATTTTTCAGCAAATACGGGATCATTTAAATCTTTAATTATATTGAATAGGCATTTCAGAACAGGTATTCAACAGCCCACAGGTGGCCATGAATGATGGAGACTTTCAGATGTTAACGCAGAACTTTTTTGGAATGAAATTACTCTTGGTAATAGGTATGGATACTTTCAGTGGCAGTTCTGACATTGTGAAGAACTCTCATAAATGAGTCTGTAGGCCAAATCATGAGGTCCGTATTCATTTTGTCAAAACTGCCTTTGATTTCCTTTTCTAATAAAATATTAAGTCCTCTATTTTCCATTGTGTTGCATAACTATCTCCAATGAGAATTTTGCCTGAGTGAGAATATCAGGAACAGGCCCCTTAGTTGCCATATTATAATCTAATTACAGACAAGTGTGTAACTTTAAGAGCTGCTTTGGTTAACATAGTTAACACAGCAAAGCTTTCTTTCTTGTAGGCTTCTGTCTCAGGATTCCATTTGCATTCCATTCCAATTTATTTCTGTAGTTTCTAATTTCTGAAGCACTTGACAGTTATATAGTCTGTAAGAGTCCCAGATGACTGGGAAAAGGCAAATATAGTGCCCATCTTTTAAAAAGGGAAGAAGGATAATCCACAGAACTACAGGTTGGTCAGTCTCACCTCAGTCCGTGGAAAAATCATGGAGGGGATCCTCAAGAAGTCCATTTTGAAGCACTTGGAAGACAGGAAAGTGATTAAGAATAGTCAACATGGATTAACCAAGGGCAAGTCATGCCTGACCAACATGATTGCCTTCTATGACAAGATAACTGGCTCTGTGGATATGGGGAAGGCAGAGGACATGCTATACCTTCACTTTAGTAAAGCTTTTGATATGATGTCCCACAATAGTCTTGCCAGCAAGTTAAGGAACTATGAATTGGATAAATGGACTGTAAGGTGAATAGAAAGCTGGTCAGGTTGTCAGGCTCAATGGGTAGTGATCAATGGCTCAATGTCTGGTTGGAGGTCGGTATAAAGTGGAGTGTCCCGAAGGCTGGTTTTAGGGCTGGTTTTGTTCAACATCTTTATTAATGATCTGGATGAGGGGATGGATTGCACCCTCAGCAAGTTCACAGATGATACTAACCTAGGGGGAGAGGTAGAAACATTGGAGGGTAGGGATAGGGTTCAGAGTGACCTAGATAAATTGGAGGATTGGGACGAAAGAAATCTGAGGAGGTTCAAGAAGGCCAAGTGCAGAGTCCTGCACTTGGGATGGAAGACTCCCAAGCACTGTTACAGGCTGGGACTAACTGGCTAAGCAGCAGAAAAGGACTTGGGGATTACAGTGGATGAGCAGCTGGATATGAATCAGAAGTGTGCCCTTGCAGCCATGAAGGCTAACGGCATATTAGGGTGCATTAGGAGGAGCATTTCCAGCAGATCCAGAGAAGTTATTCTTCCCCTTTATTCAGCACTGGTGAGGCCACATCTGGAGTATTGCATCCAGTTCTGGGCCCCCCACTACAGAAAGGATGTGGATGTACTGAAGAAGGTCCAGAAGAGGGCAACCAAAATGATTGAGGAGCTGGAGCACATGACCTATGAGGAATGGCTGCAGGATTTGAGCTTATTTAGTCTACAGACGAGAAGAGAGTTGCAGCCTGCAACTTCCTGAAGGGAGGTTCCAAAGAAGATGGAGAGAGGCTGTTCTCAGTGGTGACAGATGGCAGAATGAAGAGAAATGGTCCCAAGTTCCAATGAGGATGGTCTAGATTGAAAATTAGGAAAAACTATTTTACTAGGAGGGTGGTGAAGCACTAGAATAGATTACCTAGAGGTGGAATCTCCATCCCTAGAGAATTTTAAATCCCAGCTTGACAAAGCCCTGGCTGGGATGATTTAGTTATGGTTGGTCCTGCTTTGGGCAGAGGGTTGGACTCAGTGACCTCGATGAGATTTCGTCCAACCCTATGATTCTATAAGATCTCTTCCAGCAACTAATATCACCCTTGTTGAAAGCTTAACTTTAAGACATAGGCTGGCATTGTCACCAAGGGTACATCTAGACTACATGCTTCTGGTGACAAAGGCATGTAGATTAGGCTACCTGGCATAGGAAAATGAAGTGGTGATTTAAATAATCGCCGCTTCATTTAAATTTAAATGGCTGCCACGCTGAGCCGATCAGCTGTTTGTCGGCTCAGCGCAGTAGTCTGGACGCTCCGCGGTTGACATCAAAGGTATTTGTCAACCTCCCAGGTAAACCTCATCCCAGGAGGCATACCTGGGAGGTCGACAAATGCCTTTGAGGTCGACCGCGGAGCATCCAGACTACCACGCTGAGCCAACAAACAGCTGATCAGCTCAGCGCGGCAGCCATTTAAATTTAAATGAAGCGGCGATTATTTAAATTGCCGCTTCATTTTCCTATGCCAGGTAGCCTAATCTACATGCCTCTGACGACAGAGGCATGTAGTCTAGACATACCCTAAGTCCTGCTGCTGCAAACTCCTAAGTGCTGGGATCACAACGCCTCTTGTTTACACAGCTCCGAGCACTCTGTCAAAGAATGAATCACTGCCAGCACTTAAACAGTTAAAAACACCAATTTATAATATTATATATTAAATTTTCATTTGCTGATGACATAAGAGCCCAGGTGATATTGGGGCACAGGTTAGTGGAACCACACAATACAGAGAAGTTTTAGGAGGGATTGTGCTCCAGGAAAATCTTTTTCCATATTCCCGTTGGAGTGATTTGCACTCATGGAGGATACACAGATGGCACATTAGCTACACTTGACCTAAGTAGAGGGATTGAAATTGTTAATGGTCCTTCTTGGCAGTGTACACAGAGAACAGACTCCATGTAGTCCCCCACTCACCAACATACCTGCACAGGTGTAGTCAGAATCAACTCTGAGTCTAAAAGATCAGTTTTGTATATCTAAAATAATGTTCAGTAAAAGTGAGAACAAGATTTGATGAAGGTGACGACTCAAATCAAAATATATTCAGTGTAGATAGTCTGTCACTATGGCTCAAAGGAAGAGCAGCATATAAACTGAAAACATGAAGCTATGTTTGAGACAGATTGCCAATACTATGTGGAAAGGCCACTTTTCTGATGAGCTCAAGTGTCTGGATAAAAATTGTGATTGAAGAAGACATTCTAAGCAATATGTACTTAGAAGGGCATATCAGGTGGGGTCCCACAGGGATTAGTTCTGGAGCGTAGAGGTAATCCTCTTAAGGAGGAACAATCCCTTGCATATATACAAAATAGGAAATGGCTGCCTAAGAAGTAGTACAGGTTGGACCTTTCTTGTCCAACACCCTCAGGACCTGACTGGTCCCAAATGAGGGAGTTTGCCAGACAATGGGAGATCCCCTCATACCAGCCCCTCAGCCTTCTGCCCCTCCTTGCTGCCGGCTCCTTCAGCTTATCTGGGCTCTCTGCAGGCCAGCCCCAACTCCACTGCTCGTCGGCCGGGCAGCTCCAGCATCACTTCTGAATGGCACATTGCCCGATTGGGCTACTGCACCCCCAACCCCATAGCCGGGCACTAGGTGGCCCCAGCCTTGCTGATTCTGTGGGGCTGCCATGGCTGGCTTCCCCTCCTTGGCTGCTGTGGTCCAGCCATGCTTCCCCTCTTGGGCTGCTATGGTCCCGGCCTGGCTGCCAGGTGGCAGACAGCCCCAATTGTGCTCCACCCAGGCTGCTGCGGCCCTGCTGCTAGTAGATTCGCAGGGCTGCACTGGGATTCCACCTGCTGACTTCCTGCCCTGGTGCTCCCTCATCCAGGAACATCCGTGATCATGCTGGACCACGGATGTTGTCAGACAAGAGAATCCCAAATTTGGAAGGTGAAACCTGTATTGTTGTAAGGGGTCTAGAGTCATAGTGAAGCACATACTAAATATGAGTCAACAGTGTGATACTGTTCCAAAAACCCCAAACATCATTCTGGTATGTATTAGCAAAAGTGTTGAAAATAAAATCACAAGACAAAGTTCTTTCACTCTACTCTGCTCTTCCACTGATTAGGCCTCAAGTTGGAGTACCACCACATTTCAGAAAAGATGTGGACAAATTGGAGAAAGTCCAGAGAATAGCAACAAAAAGGGATTAAAGGTCCAGAAAACATGACCTATGAGAGAACATTATAAAAACTGGGTTTATTTAGTCAGGAGAAGACTGAGAGGGGACATAACAGTTTTCAAATATATACATGGTTATTATAATGAGAAGAGAGAAAAATATTCTCTTTAACCTCTAATGATAGGACAAGAAACAATGTGCTTAAATTGCAACAAGTGTGATTTACATTGGACATTAGGAAAGTCTTCCTAATTCTGAGGGTGGTTAAACACTGGAATAAACTGCATTTATCATTCAAGATTTTAAAGTGCAATTTAGATGAACTCAGGGATTATCTAAATATTTTGTCCTGTTGTTAATGCAAGAGTGAACTAGAAGACCACTTGAGGTCTGTTCCTGTTCTACAATTCTATGAGGTGAAGCCAACTTTTTTGGATATTATGTTGTTTAGGGACTGAATTCTGCACAAACATCCACCGGAGACTGACTTTAGTGACCACATTGTGATCTGAAAATGTGCAGGACATATATGCTGATATGTCTTACTTATCAAAATATCTATTGTGTGATAAATGTACCTCCAAATTATTAGGAGAAATCTGACCAGCCTTCCATCTGGAAATGGTCAGATTGGAGTTTTTGGAACCATTGAAATCAAGAGGCCCATCAAGAAAGATACTTTTCTTTCATAGTTTCTGGGACTACTCAGCTGCTTTCAGGAGGTGGTCAGCACCAAGTAGTATTGGACTGTGGATCCCATATTTCAGGGTATTTGATAGAAATCTTAACAAGCTCCATCATTCTTGATGGAACTCCCTAATAACTTTTTTCTCTATGTTTTTAATAAGGAAAGATCTTTTAAAAAATTATTTATTGGTGAAACATAAACATTTGCTTTAAACTAATCATAATCATATATATATATATATATATATAATTTCACACTGAATACTGCTGCTCAGGTCTTTTTCTTCAGAGCGCCAGGGGAAAAAAGCCAATGGATTTATTTTCTCTCATAACTTGCATTAATAAACATTTTTTTTAAAAAAATCTCATTTTCCTTGACTGTGAAATGAATTTAAATGAACATATTAAATAAGCAGATTTGCCAGGCAGGATTTGGATTAGTTTCTAATTTCTACAATAGATTTTTCTTACTTACTCTGATGCCTCCGCCCCATTTCAGCAAAGTACATGTACGCTGTCATATGTGCTAACTTATCCACACATAAAGTATTCTGAACAGAAATTGTAATTATCATTGCATGGATCTGTTATAAATAGTAGGCACTATATTCTAACTCAAATTATGGTCCTGAACCTACTCCTTTTAATGCAAAAGCCACAGAGAATCCGAAAAATGTAATAATATTGTATAATAATAAGTGGTAGTGACCTCATACTTCAGTTTTACTTATAAAAGATAGATATGGTCACATTTTGATAAGCTCTAAGCATTGTACTGTTTGCAGCAGGGGTTTGAAATTAGGTAAGAAGACATTTTACTCAAGTAAATGTTCAGTCTGCCAAAATAATTGAGTATGAACATTCTAAATGGCACTTCCCAAGATCCCAGTGATGAATTGGGCCTCCCCATCATTTTTCCTTCTATTTTTTCCTGTCATGGATGGAATAAATTTTGTTATGCATGCCAGTGCATGTGCAGGTGTGTACCACCAGTTAAAAACACATGCTACCAACTATAGGCACTCTGCTAATCAGCTAGGCAGCACCTGAATATCTCGTGGGTGACTGCCAAAGTGCTCATCTTACAGGTAATATTGTTCCTCACATACCATCTCTATTTCCCAGCAATTCATTCCTCCTCTGGCCACACCAAATGGGAAAAGAAGTCTTTACCTTCGAGGGAGATCGTAAAAGAGAGTCAGTCTAGGCTAAGTTTCCCTGACCGTTCCCTAAATCCTCACATGGCACCTGTCATGCATCCCAATTTGGTGATAACAGAATTCTCTTGACACCAGCAAATGTAGTTAGTCCTGTTATACATACTATAATTTGTTTTTTTACATTTCTCCTTTCTTAAAATAACCTAAGCAATTACATGCAAATGGTATATTAAAATAATGTTATTTGGGTTGGAAGGGTAAGCATTTGAATGTTAAGACTTATGTTAGACTTATGGTTTCCAGTGTGAGCAATCTCAATTCTGCCTCCTTTGTGCATACATATTATAATGCAGTCTTTAATTTTGTGATCACATACTATTTTTTCCACAAAACCCGGCCCATTTAGGTTATGTCTACACTAAAGAGCTTGTAGCTGTGACATTGTAAACTCTCCAGTGTAACCCCTCTTAGTTCTCTCATTGACTCATTTAATCCACCCCCAATGAGTGGTGGTAGCAGAAACAGTCCACACTGGTGCTTATGTTGGTGTAACTTATATTATTCTAGGGGGTGGGGAGGAGAGTGATAAAGGGAGGGCTGGAAAGATGGTTTATTCACACCACATAGGCTGTGTCCAGACTCAGGGTTTTTTTCCAAAAAAGTAGCCTTTTTTCGAAAAAACTTCACCTGCGTCTAGACTACAGCCGCGTTCTTTCGAAATTAAATCAAAAGAACATGGCTTTTCTTTCAACGGCGGTAAACCTCATTTCACGAGGAAGAACGCCTTTTTTCGAAAGTGCTCTTTCGAAAAAAGGCGTTCTTGAATGCCAACAGGGCTTTTTAGAAAGAGAGCATCCAGACTCACTTGCTGCTTTCATTCGAAAAAGTGGCTTGCTTTTTCAAAAGTTCCGCTTGCAGTCTAGACGCTCTTTTTCGAAAGAGGCTTTTTCGAAAGTATCTTTCGAAAAAGCCTCTTTCGAAAGAGGCTTGCAGTCTAGACATAGCCATAGAGAAAAAGTTATATCAATGTAAGTGGTAATATAGACATAATCTTAGTGATATAAGTGGAAGAATTAAAATGAATACACATTTGTAAAAATAAAATGTCATAACTTTTGAGTACTTGATTTTGCATCCTAAGTAACTTTCTTCTAATGTAGATTTTTGTATACAAATGTATATATCCAATGCAGTATGATAGAAAGTAAGAAAGTTTGCAGGAGTTTGTATGTTTCTCTGGCAGTGAACTCATGAACCTTTCATGTCGATTTCGAAATGAGCCTCCTATCTTGCAGCTCAGTCATTTTTTGCATGCAATAGAAATGACCAAAGAAAAGTAGCTAAGAGAATATCTTAAAATAATTATTCCTGAATATTTTATTAGTATTAAATAAATAGACCCTGGTAAATTGTTGGAACAGTTAGTAAGTTTAATGCAAAAGAAACTCAAGCTTTAATGAACATATGTTGACATGACCTTATAGTTTTACTTCATCTCCCCATTAACTTTCTGTGCACCCAAGAACCTTTGGCTCACTGCCTAAATAATAGAAGAATAATTAGACTAATAATTGAAGAATGCCAAGGCAAACATCTAAGGAATTTATCTTTAACAACTTACTGTTTTTTGCACTTTCACTTAGAGCCTGACACTGCTTTTTTAAAAATCATTTTGCAAGCGTCCCATCGAAATTTTCATGAATAATTAGTGGGTCAGGCAACCATCAAAATGAGGTCAAATATCTTGGGCTTACTCAATAAAAATAATGTCTGTCTCACACAACTTCCAGAGAAAAGCCAAGTTCATGCTAGCATAGTGTTTAACTTATCCCATTGTACCTTCACATTGCAGTACATATAGGGACCCAATCCCAAAGCTATTATTTACATAAAACTTACAGTGATTTTACTGTAAGATACATGCATGCAAACCTAGGTAAGAACATGTACTTTTCAGAAATCTCTGAAATAGCTGAGCCCAGTAGAATCATAAGGTGGGAGGAATCGCTTTAGCTTAGAACTATCTTGCTTTTTTGAGTTTAATTGAAACCCTTTAAAGTACTACTTTAAAATTTCTTCTAATGTATGTGAATTTAAGGTTAGTGAAAGATGCTGGATCAACAGCTTCAAGACTGAAATAATCTAGTCAAACATAGGACAGATATAGTAACTGGGCTGACATTGCCCTACCAAAGTGCTTTATGGTATAGCCTACCAAGTTTCTGGTCACTATATTGCTTTATTCAATATGATTTTCACTATGATTTAGCAGGCAGTATTTCATGAGCTACAAGAAAAAGAAAGAGTTATACTCTACCCCATAATTTCTCTAACTGGAGTCCCTCCAGTGCTCTATGGAGAGGTGGGCTGATGAATTCATCTCTTGATTTAGCTCCAACCAGGACATCTGTTGGAAGAAGGAGGAGCTGCCACCCTGCATTCTGTGGTTTTATACTAAGAACTAGCCCCCTTTCCCCCCAACCTTAGACCAGCTTTGTCAGAGCTAGAACCACAAGCTATGGCCAAAGAGAAATAAGGAAAAGGAACCAGAAGTCAGGCCCTGCCTATACTTCAGTAGGGTCCTCTGATATTGGGTTATGGAACCAGCCTAAGAAGTTGGCCAGTAGCTGATCTTGGGACAATCTTGGGAGCTCAGCTGTCACGATTTTGTACCACACAGTTGTGATGGGAGAGCAGCCTGACCCACCATCCATTCCTGAAGGGAGAATTTAATGGTGCATGGATTGCAATCAGAATACTAGATTGGAAGATCTTTGGGGCATGGATTTTTTGTTGTTGTTTACCATATGCTTATGCAGTACATAGCACACTGCAGCCCAAAGCTCAGTGAGGACACTGCAGAAGCGGGAGAATATTTCAAAATCTGCCTGGTGGGTGGGTTAGCTGCAAGGGCTGGTAAAGTATTGCTAGTCTGGCAGAATTGATCAGAGAGGTTTGAGTGGTATCAATGTTTTATTTAACTCAGCTTTTTTATTTGGATTATTTGATTTGTAACTATCTAATGTTACATACATTTCTCCCATAAACTATCCATGACATAATAAACTGATATTTTCCCGCTTATTCAGTATTGGAACTTGCTGGGTTTGGATTAATGCTAGTATTATAAATGTCTGCCTGCAAGTTACACAAGTTCCTGCAACTTTTAAATTTAATCTATAACTTATAACAACGTAACTAACTAAAGGGACTGCAACTGACTCCATATGCACAAATTGGATTATTAATTACTCAAAGTGAAAGGTGAATGATTGTTTTGAGGCTGTAAGTGTATCTGGCCCTACATATATTTTAAAAAGGATCTTCTATATTTTGAAAATTAAGCTAAACTGTGAATTCTTCTAAGAAGATATTGCTATCATGGGATGATCTTCTGATGAAGAAGAGTTTTATTGTAAGCATTTGTTCATTAACTCATGATATTAACTCATGTTACTTTCTTCCAAATGTTCAATGTCCTAGTAGGGGAACACTATATTTTCATAGGAATTTCTCATGTAGCTGGATGAGTAGGGTAATGGAACCCCAGCCAATTGCTACTTTCAAGTATTTCTTCTAAATTAAAACATTTCCTGGTTATCTTATCATGAATGAATGATAATGCTTCATATATGCAAGGAGATCTAGAAAGCTTTGCCACATATCACTCCTTTCTTTAATTCATTATAGAATTTCCTCCTTCACATTACCTACTCTGTTCTTGTAATTAAGAATCTACATCAGTAAATGCCAAGCTTCAAATATGAATTTACTATATGTTGGCAGAGTTCCCTTGCTTCCTGTTTTGGAGCTAGTTTCCACTGAAAACACATCATGAACTCAACACTTGTTCTCATGAAGACTATCTTCATATGAAGCAAACATACTGATTTTAAACAGTCTTGGGTTGCAGTGTGCAGTTTCTTCAGTCATACATGGCTGGAACACCTGACCATCTTAGAAACACTCTCTATGATCTCACTCTCTGTGATTTGATCAGTAGCATTCCTATTGGATTCCATAATAGCTTAATAAAAGGGTAAGAGTAGACCATGGCAACCTGACTTCACTTGGATTTACTGGTGTTCAGCACCTCTGAAAACCTGGCCCCAAATGTCAGTATCAAACATTGTCAAGAACTCTCTTTTACATGTGCATATGTTGACTAATTATCAACTATGTAGGCATACAAAAATGTGTGCAGTTGCACACCTCATTTGAGTATCACTGGGCAGTTGTGGTAACTGTGCATGCAAATAACCATATAGGCACATTACTGCTGCATTCTTTTTAGGGAGTTTTCTAGAACTTATGCAATAAGAATGAGCAGATGACTCAGGGTATGTCTACACTACAAAGTTAGTTCGAACTAACGGACGTTAGTTTGAACTAACTTTCATAGGCGCTACACTAGCGCTCTGTTAGTTCGAATTTAATTTGAACTAACGGAGCGCTTAGTTCAAACTAGGTAATCCTCATTCCATGAGGATTAAGCCTAGTTCGAACTTAATAGTTCGAATTAAGGGCTGTGTAGACCCTTAATTCGAACTAGTGGGAGGCTAGCCCTCCCCAGGTTTCCCTGGTGGCCACTCTGGCCAACACCAGGGAAACTCGTATGCCCCTCTCCCGGCCCCGGAGCCCTTAAAGGGGCACAGGCTGGCTACGGTGCCCGTGCCAGGTGCAAGCCTGCCAGCACCCAGCCAGCAGACCCTGCACCTGGCACGGATCGAGCCACCCACCCGATGCCCCCCAGCCCTCCCCCTCTTCCCGGGACCAGGCTGGCGGCTCCCGGGAGCTTGCCCGGGACCACAAGAGGTGGTCACCCACCGGGGCTAGTGCGGACATCATGGACCTCGTCCACGACCTCCGCACTAGGCACAGGAAAGCGGCCGGCTAGGGCAGGAGAGCTGCCAGCCTGGCCACCCAGGAGCAGGTGTGCATGAAAATCAAGGGGGTCCACTGAGACCCCCGACTCTGAGCCCTGAGCTTACAATGGCCGTACTGGGTCAGACCAAAGGTCCATCTAGCCCAGTAGCCTGTCTGCCGACAGCGGCCAACCCTAGGGACCCTGGAGGGGATGGACCGAAGACAGTGACCAAGCCATTTGTCTCATGCCATCCCTCTCCAGCCTTCCACAAACCTTGGGCAGGGACACCACTCCTACCCCCTGGCTAATAGCACTCCATGGACCCAACCTCCATGACTTGATCTCACTTCCCTTTAAACTCTGTTCTAGTTCTAGCCTTCACAGCCTCCTGCAGCAAGGAGTTCCACAGGTTGACTCTTTGCTTTGTGAAGAACAACTTTCTGTTACTAGTTTGAAGCCTGCTACCCATTCCTTTCCTTTGGTGTCCTCTAGTCCTTCTTTATGGGAACTAATGAAGAACTTTTCTGTATGCACCCTCTCCACCCAAATCCTCCTTTTAGAGACCTCTATCCTGTCCCCCCTCCGTCTCCTCTTTTCTAAGCTGAAAAGTCCCAGTCTCTTTAGCCTCTCTTCATATGGGACCTGTTCCCAACCCCTCATCATTTTAGTTGCCCTCCCCTCTCCCACCCTCTCTCTTCCCCTCTCCCACCTCCTTTTCCCAGTCTCCCCCAGTTTTGTTCAATAAAGACAGATTCCATTTTTGAACACAATTGTCCTTTATTTTGTACATCAAGAAGAGGGGCTAGGGAAGGGTAAGTGGAAGGAGATGAGGGAGGAATGGGGTATGCGCCCCTGAGGGGGAGGACTGTGCTGGCTCTGCGGGCTTTTGGGGTGGAAGCTCTCCTGCAGCCCCCAATTGCCCCCTCTCCCCAGATGGCAGCCTGCGGCAAGTGCAGCCGGGCTGATGGCTGAGTGCCGTGATGTGCCCAGTGTGGGTACTCCTGGCAATCCAAGCCAGGACTGCTTTGCAAGTGGGGCACCCCTGAGAACTGTCTGTCCGGGGTGGGGGTCGGGACCCTTTAAGCACAGCACTTGGCTAGCCTGACACAGCATCTCCACGCTCTAAGTCCTCCTCTGATGCCCTGCCGGCACTGCTTCCGGCCATCCTTAATTAAGCCTGGTTCAGGGTCCACTTAATGTGGACATGCTAGTTGGAATTAGCAAAACGCTAATTCGAACTTGTTTTTTAGTCTGGATCTGTTAGTTCGAATTAGTTTAGTTCGAATTAACTAATTCGAACTAAGTTAGTTCGAATTAACGTTGTAGTGTAGACGTACCCTCAGAGATTTTGAGTTCTTATTGTACTATTTATGAGTATGTCAACACTACAGCACTAATTCGAACTAACTGATTTTGAATTAGTTAATTCGAAATAAGCTAATTCGAAATAATGCATCTAGACCTAAAAACTAATTTGAATTAGCAATTTGCTAATTTGAAATAGCATGTCCACACTGATTGGACACTGGGTCGCATTTAAGGGCAGCTGAAACCAGTTCCGGCAGGGCATCAGGTCAGTAGTTGCTTTGTGTGGCTGCTGTCTGAGGCTATCTGAGGTTCATGCTTAAAGGGACCCCCCTGGACAGCCAGTTCTTAGTTTTTCCGCTTGCTTGCCTACCTCGCCAAGGGACAGCAAAGCATTTTCCTCTCTGCCTGCCTGTGTCAGTGGTTCCCATTGGGGATGCCACCGCAGTTGGCAACATGGAGCCAAAGTTCGCCCTCGGCATGCTGCTCCAGTTTTTGGACTTGCTGCTGCAAGCCTGCCATGCAATAGCTGGAGGCTGCCTGGCACCATCTGGTGCACGTCAGCCTCCTGCCTCTCCCCCGGGGCCATGGAGGAGCCGCAGCAGTGCCCAGATGCCAGCGTGCCCCGCCGCATCTGGTGTCTGGACACCAGCAGCTACTGGTGGGACCGCATCATCCTGGAGAGACCAACAGTGGACCCAGAACTTCAGGATGAAGGAGGACACCTTCCTGGAGCTCTGCGAGTGGCTCGCCTGTGCTCTACAGCAACGGGACACTCGCATGAGGCCCACCATCCCCCTCCAGAAGTGTGTGGCCATCGCCCTGTGGAAGCTCTCCATGCTGGACAGCTACCGATCCATCGGGAACCAGTTCGGCGTGGGGAAATCCACCGTCGGAGCAGTGTTCATGCAGGTACGGCACTCACCATCTACTGGGCCGGTGGGGAGGAGGACTTCAAGGAGGGAATGGGCCCCCCAGGGAAAATGGGGGGAGGGGAGGAGGTGAAAGTGCCCCACATGGGAGGGTTTGGTCTGTCCTGGCCATAATACACGCCACCCGCGGTGGCTAGCATCGCAGCGAGGGTTGCTTCCGGGAGTGGGGTGTGGGGCAGTGCCAGGGAACAAGCACTCCCAGCCACTCGGGCACCCCACTGATTCGCGGTTTTGTGTGTCTTTCTGCAGGTGGGCAAGGCCATCAACCGGGTGCTGCTCCACAGGGTGGTCCACCTCACCGACCTGGATGCGGTCATCCAAGGGTTCGGTGCCCTCAGCTTCCCCAACTGCAGGGAGGCCATCGACAGGATGCACATCCCCATCCATGCACTGGAATACCAGGCCTCCCTGTCGGGTTACTTCTCCATGATCCTGCAGGCCATGTCTGACCACTGGGGCCAGTTCATGGACATAAATATGGGCTGGTCTGGCAAGGCACATGACACCAGGGTGTTCTGCAACACCTCCGTGTTTCAGAGGCGGCACACAGGGACCTTCTTCACCGACCGCCACATCAGGGTCGGTGACGTGGACATGCTCGTGTACCTGGTGGGGGATGCGGCCTACTCCCTATAGCCCTGGCTCATGAAGCCCTACATGGGACACCTCAACCCCTCCTGGCAGGCCTTCAATGCCAGGCTCACTAGGGCCCGCCTTGTGGTCGAGGGGGCCTTTGGCTGACTGAAAGAATGCTTTAGGTGCCTCCTCACCCGCCTCAATCTCGCCGAGCACAATATCCCTCCCGTGGTGGCAGCATGTTGTGTGCTGCACAATTTATATGAGTGGCAGGGGGAGGCTTTGCGGCCAGCCTGGATGGCTGAGGCTGAGCGCATGGCTGGCCAGTACGCACAGCCCCACACCACTGTCATCTGGGAGGCCCAGCAGGGGGCCATCCAGATCCAGGAAGCCCTGCGGGAGAGCTTCCAGATGGAGGAGGATTGAACTCTCCCTGTATGCCCCACTGGGGCCTTCTTCCAGCCTCCCCTCCTTCCCCTTTCTCCTCCATAACCCCCCTTCCTAATGTAAAATAAAAACACCTGTTTTGCCAAAAAACCTCTCTTTATTGTACATAACTCGGATGAGGGGAGGGAAAAATGAGGGTGGAAGAGGGGACGGGGAAACCTGGAAGGAGGAGCTGGAAGGGGGAGGAAGAGAAGGGAAAGCTCAGTGCTGGGGGTTGCTGGCTCTCCCATCTCGCAGCACTGCGGGTGCAGGGCCATTGCGGTGGAGTTGGTGTGGAAGGTGGAGCAGGAGGAACGGGGGGTGCTGAGGAAGTGGGAGGGGGAGCAGGGGTGGGAGGAGGAGCGAGAGCTGGGGCGACCGCAGGGGCTGGAGCAGGAGGAGGCAGGAACCTGTCCACCAAGGTCTGGAGGTGACCTCTGAGGGCATGGCCCTGCTCCTCCAGTGCCTCCAAGCTCTGCTGCCACAGCTGCAGGTCCTCCTGGACCCAGTGGTCCTGGGTGAAGAGCTGGTGCTCCAGTAGATGGAGATGCCGCCGCTGGTAGTCCTCCAGGTTCCTGGTGCACCTGCTGGCCCAGGTGCGGGTGGCTGTTGCAGGCGGGGTGGCGTGCCCTGCAGTCCCAGGTGCTGCGGCTGTGGTGAAACAAGAGCAGTGGTCAGTTCTCCCTGGGGACACAGTGGGTGAAACCCAGCCCCCCTCTGCAGGGCAAGGTCGGCATGTGGGGAACGGGCCAGGGCCCCTGCATGACACCCACCTGCTGCTCCATGGTGGGCAAGGACTAGGCGCACAGTCCCTGGGCTCCCTCTCACCCCACGTACACATAAGGAGAGCATGATGGCACTCACATGTGGAGCCCTCCCCGGCCTTGGATGACACAGCCGATGTGCTTTGTGGGGTGCCTCGGGGGTTCTGGGCAGGCTCCTTGCAGGTTCCTGGCTCTCGACATCCTCCTCCTCCTCCTCCTCTGTGTCAGGGACGGGTCCCTCTGCCCCGGGGTTGATCACCACCTGGGGGTCATGGACTGCGTGAACCCCCAGAATGCGGTCTAGGGCCTCGTAATGAGGACATGCCTCCGGGTCAGCCCCTGGCTGGGAGGCCCTGGAATAGGCCTGCTGCAGGTCCTTGATCTTGCAGCGGACCTGCTCCCGGGTCCGCATGTGGCCTCTGGTGGCCAGCCTGGCAGCCATGTGGCTGTATACGGCCACATTCCTGTGCCTAGTGCGGAGATCATGAATGTTGGAGGCCTTCCCCAAAACCTCGATGAGGTCCACGATCTCCACACTAGACCAGGCGGGCGCCTACCTTTTGTGGCCTGGGCAGGCGCCTGGGAGCCACCAGCCTGGTCCTGGGAAGAGGCGGAGGGCTGGGTAGCAGTGGATGGCTGGCTTATGCCGTGCCAGGTGCAGGGTCTGCTGGCTGGGTGCTGGTCAGGCTTGCAACTGGCACAAGCACTGTATCCAGACCATGGCCCTTTAAGGGCTCTGGGGCCAGGAGGGGAGCAGACGAGTTTCCCTGGTTTGGCCCAGGGTGGCCACCAGGGCAACCTGGGAAGGGCTAGCCTCCAACTTGTTCGAATTAAGTGGCTACACAGCCCTTAATTCAAACTACTGAATTTGAACTAGGCATTACTCCTCATAGAATGAGGTTTACCTAGTTCGAATTAAGCGCTCTGCTATTTTGAATTAAATTCGAAATAGCGGTTTGCATGTGTAGCCCCTATTAAAGTTAATTCGAACTAATGGCTATTAGCTTGAATTAACTTTGTAGTATAGACATACCCTTGGAGATCATTTTCCCCCAGCCCTGCGCCCTGGGTGACCTCTGGAGTGCTGAGCAAGACTATCTGCCATAGGCATGCGCACAGGGTGTGCCGGGTGTGCCCAGGCACACCCTAATGTCTGGGGCCGGCTAGTGGCTGCTGGAGGAGGAGGAGGAGGATTTGAGACGGGGAGCCGCAGCCCCTCACTTTCTCCTCGGCCATCTACGGGGCACTTTGGGGCAGAGAGAGCATGTATGCAGCGGACGCAGCTGGGGCCCGACCACAGATGCTGGCTCGAACAATTTTTGTGCCCCAGGGCCTGCCCGGCCTAGCAGCACCGTGCGGTGCCCCATCCTCGGCCCCAGCCCCACACATCCCGGCAGCACCATGCAGTGTCCCTTCTGCACCAGGGGCCCCAGCCCGGCAGCACCGTGCAGTGCCCCTTCTGTGCCTGGGGTCCTGGCCCCGACCTTGTCCTTGTCCCTGCCCGGCCCAGCAGTACTGCACGGTGCCCCTTAAAGTGAGGCAACCTGGGCTAGGGGCTGGCCGGCCTGTAGCTTGGGCTGGCTCTGACTCCAGCCCTGCAAACTGGAAGGCAGAAGCCAGCTTAACTGAAGGTAAGGTAAGGGGGGGAGAGGAAGGGAGAAAAATAGGGGGCAGGAGAGGGAGAGGAAGGGGCTTGTGCTGAGCAGAGGGGGGCAGGTCAGGAGAAGAAAGGGGAAGGCACCAAGGGACAGGGTAGAGGAGAAACAAATGCCAGGGTGCCAAGTAGAGACAATGAGGAAAAGGGCAGGAGGAGCGGTGTCAGTGGGAGGGGGGACAGGGTGATGCTGGGAGAAGAGAGGGTAAGGGCATTGAGGGTTAGAGGGGGGAGTGGGAGGTGCTGGGAGAAAGCTTGAAAGAAGGGGTGGGTGTGAGGAAGGCAGGGATGGAGCAAGACATGTGTGAGGATACGGGCATGAGGGGAATGGGGGCAGAGGGTGGTGAGGGGTGGGCATCAGGGAAAAAGAGGGCAAAAGGGGCTGGGGTAGTGAGGGAAGGGGGAGGCACCAGGAGAGTGCAGTGGTAAGGGAAGGTGCAGGTGCCAGGGGATTCTGGGGGTGAAGCAGAAGAGCAGACACCTGCAGCGGAGGGACCAGCACCAGAGGAGAGAGGCAGGGCAGGTGTGTAGAGGGAGGTGTTAAGAGAGGGGATGAGGAGAGGTAGCTCACATGATCAGTGTGGGGCTACTGGAGCAGTGGGCACAGGGAAGAGAGAAGGGCTGGTGGAGGAGGGCAGGTCTCAGGAAGGCTGAGGGCAGTGAGAAGGGCAGGAATCAGGACAGCAGAGGAGGGTGAGGGGTTGGGGGGCAGCAGGCACCAGGGGAGACAATAAAGCAAGGGGAGACATGGCAGCAGAGGGAAAAGGTAGCGGTTTATAGGATATTTATTAATAACTTGGGTGCCACAGTGGCACATCCAAGCAAACCATATGAACTCAGTACTGGTGCACAACACAAAATTCATTCTGCTCATGGGAGGGAACTCTTAGACAGAGGGAACACTTCCCCCAGCCTGTCCACCCCCCCTCCCCGAATTAATGTCACACATAGAGGGTTAATGCAACTGCAGGATAATTGCATGAGGGGGGTTTGGTGGGGGCCAAACTAATCCCTATTGTTTGGAGGATGGTGGGAAAAGTCCTTGGGGGGGGGGTCACATGACACCTTTTACTTCTGGTCATGTGTCCATCTTGCCCCGAGAGTGTTACCTCCAGAGGTGTGGCCAATGGGAGTCGGGGTGTGGCTAATGGGGGTCAAAGTACATTTTAAAAAATTCTTTGGCTGCACACTCTAATGAAATGTGCTGTGCACGCCTATGCTACCTGCAAAGGCAAGACTATTTGTACAGTAATGTAGAACTACTTAAATTGTTTAGAATGAATGGACTTACATAAGAATAACCAACAAATTCTTACACTTCCTTTAGGGGGGAGCAGGAAATGGACTACTGAAGAACAGTGACATGGTGCATATATTCCCAAAGAACATTCATGTACTTGTGCATGTAATAATGGGGTGAACAGAAACTTGGGTCAGCTAAACTGATACTTGAAAAGGAATTTACTTTGTATTACTAATGAGAGACTCTTCACAGTTGGGAATTTTGTCTTGATCATTTTAGGTCTTGATAAGGTTCCCGTAATAATAGTATCCACACACCAGATTCTCCTATACTCTTTTCTCTCTCTTCTATCTGGCCCAGTTTTCTACTTTGTTTTTTCCTTCCCCTATTTGTCATTCTCTTCTGCTTGTTCTGTCTCTCTTGCCACATCTACCTTCTCCTTGACTTGCCTTAATTACAATCCCTGTTATTTTGTTTCCCTTGTACTTTTTTCCTTATTCACCTTTCCTCATCTTCTTTCATCCTTTCCCTTGTTCTGTTGATTGGTCTCCTATACCTCATATATGTTTGTATTGCCCCCCTCGTTTTAGAGCAGGGGTTCTCAGTTTTAATTGTACTGTAACTCCTTCTGGGTACATCTACACTAGCTCGTTAATTCAAACTAGGTAGGGTAGTTAGGGCAAGC